>NW_015622985.1:92344-261151 GCF_000320785.1 Rhodotorula toruloides NP11 | reverse complement strand
CCCCCCCCGCCGCCGCCCCACCTGTCTCCGTACGCACCTCCACCACCCGGCGGCCTGCGAGCTGCGAACTCGTCGTCCCCGAAGCGCTTCGGACCGCGGTACTCGCCCGGAGTCGGGTCGTGAGGGCGGGTCGTGGCGGAGAAGTCGACACGGAGGCGGCGGCCATGCAGTTCCTGCGCACGTCCATACTCGCGTTAGTGGAATAAGGGAAATGCAGAGAAGAGCGAGGCGACGCACCATGCCGTTCAGCTTCTCGATAGCCTTCTCCGCATCCGCAACACTGCCCATCGTGACGAAGCCGAATCCACGCGAGCGGCCGCTCTGTGCGCACACAAAGGGAGCCGAGTTAGTCCTGACCCGACTCCACCTGCAAGCGAACCCTCCGAGGCGAGTCTGCGAGTGAAGCGAGACGCACCCGCTGGTCGTAGACGACGATGGCCTTTTCACACCTCGCGACGCGGGCAAACTCTTCGTAGAGGTGGTTGTCGCCAGTGCGGATGGAGAGGCCGAAGACGCCGAGCACGTTCGAGGGTTCGGGAGTCTGCGCGAGTTGGGTCAGCGAGCGATGAGGGAGGTGAGTTGGGAGTGGACGCACGGGAGCGTTGTGCGGTTTGGGCGGGGGCGGGGGTGCGCTGCGGCTGCTGCTGTCCCTGTCGTGTCCGTCCATCGCTGCCTGGGTGTACTCGAGTGGTGTGCGGGAGCGAGAGGTCAACGAGGACGGGAGAGAGGCGCGCTCACTCGCTCGCTCGACTCGCAAGTGGTTCGCTCAAGTTCCCAGGGTGTACTAGAGTAGTTACAGTAAAGTACTAGCCAATACAGACGCTACAGTAAGCCGTGCGAGGCGAGTTTTGATTGCGCCTGGCAAAGTCGAGGTGCGCTCAGCTTGCCGCTGTGGCCTTGCTCCCTCGCGACTCGTCCAACCGTCAGACTCGTCAACAATGGCAAGTCGACTCGTCCACCGCTGCACTCTGCTCAGCCCAGCCACCCCAACCCGCACAACAACCGCCGAACGAGCGCCAGCGGACGACTCCACCGCGACCACCGCGAGCTCGAGTTTTAGCCCCACCCGGCAACGCCCTCGCTGGCCTCGCGTGCACCGGACGAACGCACGGAACGGTTGCGCTGGAGTGGATCTGGAGGACGGGCGAACGAGCGAGCGGACTCGGTGGGAGGGGAGCCCACGCGAGGGCACGAAGGAGCACGGGGCAGGACCCGGCGGCGCGGGAGGCGCACGGCGGCTCGCCTCGCTTGTTGGACGGGCGGAAATTGTTGCAGGAAGGGGCTAGGACACAGCAGGAAACAGGCGGCACCGGTACGAGTTGAGGAGGACACGGTCGTGCTGACCTTCGCCTCGTTCGCTCGTCTCGCAGGGAATCGACATTGAGCGCCACCACGTCAAGAAGGGCAACCGTACGGCGCCCAAGTCGGAGGACCCGTACCTCCTCCTCCTTGTCAAGGTGCGTTGGCGGCGTTGCGAGGTGGGATCCGCGGGCCAGGAGCTGATCCTGGGTACACTCGTTCGCGTGCAGCTCTACCGCTTCTTGGCCCGCCGCACCGACTCGCGCTTCAACAAGGTCATCCTCCGCAGGCTCTACATGAGCCGCGTCAACCGCCCCCCGGTCTCGTTGTCGCGCATCGCCCGCCAGGTCTCCAAGTCGAACGCGGCCTTCACCGACAAGCACACCGTCGTCACCGTCTCGACCGTCACCGACGACGTCCGTCTCCTCGAGGTCCCCAAGCTCTCGATCGCCGCGCTCAGGTTCACCCGCACCGCCCGCGCTCGCATCGAGAAGGCTGGCGGAGAGTGCATCACCCTCGACCAGCTTGCGCTCCGCAAGCCCACCGGCGCCAACACCCTCCTCCTCCGCGGCCCCAAGAACTCGCGCGAGGCCGTCAAGCACCGCGGGTGAGTGGTTCCCCTCTCTGTGCGGGTGGGCCGGAACCTCGGAAACTGACTCTCTCTCGCCCGGTGAACAGCTCGGGTGTCAACCACGCCAAGCCCTACGTCATCAGCAAGGGCAAGAAGGAGGAGGTGAGTCCCGCACTTTCGGACGAGTATCTCGGAAGGGAGACCTGCACGAGCGTCCTCGCGGCCGTCGCATCCTCCGTCGAAGGCCTTCCGGGCACTCAACTTGAACAACCTTGTATTGACTCTGCCCTGTTTACAGAACGCTCGCGGTCGTCGCAAGTCGCGCGGCTTCAAGATCTAAGGTGCTCGCTCGTCCAGCAGGAAGAGGGAGAGAGGAATGCAGGACGGGACAGGCGCTTGGTCGTTGGTACGGTCGCAACGATGCTGTCGATTCCCACACGGCGTGGCTAGTTGAGAGGCTGTTTACGCGAGCGGGAGTGAGCAATGTCAACTCGCGAGAGAGAAACCAAAGTCGGGGTCTTCCTCGTCCGTGTCGCTCGCTCCCCTCCGTTCGGCCTGAGCAAGCGCTGCTACTCCTGCTAGCAAACACTCGCCACGCAGGCGATGCCGCTCGCCTCGCTCGTGCACTGGCTGAGCTCCACACCCGCCTCATCGACCCTCTCGACTCTCGCGCTCTGGGGCTCGCTCGCGGCGCTCGTGGTCGGGCTGAGAGCGTGGAGCAAGGGCTATGTGTGCAAGGAGGAGCGTGGGCTGGCTGCGAAGACGTTCTTGCTCACAGTGCGTCTCTTGCACCTCCTCGAACCTGGTTGAGGCGATGAAGCGGTTGCGGGCTGACTAGGGACTCGTGCGCGCGCAGGACGCTTTGATAGGCTCGCAACATGCCACTGATGCGCTTCCAGGTCGCGACTGTCCAGCTGCTTCTCCTGCAACTCTCCCTGCTCTTCCTCGGAGAACTCGCCTCGCACTTCCTTACTTCCTCGCACTCAGGTCGCTTGAATGCGCCAGCGCTCTACTTGAAGGACCTGGGTGAGCACTGCGCGACCGTTCGAGCGCATGTGCTGAGCGAGCGGGACGCCTTCGACCTCGACCTCCTCTCCTCTCCTCGCACAGACCTCTCCTCCTCGGCTCTGCCTCTTGCGGGGGTTGAACCAAGGTTGAACGAACATCTCTCGACTCGCTCTTCACACTCACACCAACGCTCGTCGCGCAGGACCAGCTACCATGCGCAAGATTTCGCTGCTGGCTCTATCGCTAGCTTTCTCGCTCGTTCTTGCTTCGCCTTCGCCCGCTTCATCGCTCGATCCAACGACACCCGTCACTTCGACTCTCACCGCCTCGCCAGCGACTCTCGCAACGCAAGCGACGCTCTCAACATCCTCGCGACAAGCACAGGTACCGCAGCTAGATCAGCCTGTCGAGACGCAGGCTGCTCGAAGCGACAGTATGGTGGAGCGGTCGAATGAGGCGGTGGACGGCGGTGACGGAGAGATGAAGCGGATGGAGGAGGTAGCTGGGGTGGAGAAGCGGTGGCAAGGTGAGCAGGCGCTTCTTCCTCGACGCGCGGCTACGCCCACTGCCGCTGCCACGATGCCGCTTCTCGAACATCAAGCGATTTGTTCACAAGTTCTTCACTGCTCGCAGGCTGGCAAACTTCGACGTCGACGGTCTGGGTCACCAAGTAAGCCGTCCTGCCATTTCGCGTCGCTGACACCGCAAGCTGACGTGCGTCCACCTTCACATCAGCACGCAAGACGTCCCTGCCGAAGTAACCATCTATACTACGTACGGCGAGCCGCCCATCGTAGATGGCGGAACGATTGTCGAGACCATCTGGAAGGGCCAGTCGACGCTGACTGTGCCAGGTCCTTCGTACCTCACCCTTGTACGTCTTCAGCCTGAACCCGACCCTAGATTCTACTGACGCTTCGCTGCATCCGCCAGACCTTCTACCCTACTGCTACGACTTACTCGACTTCCCGCACGACCATCCCGACCGCAACTCGCACGAAGACCGCCTCACCCGCCGCAGCATCCGCTCCGACTTCGACGGTCTGCGCACCTGGAGACGCGGATGAGAAGCAGTTTACGGGTCTCAAGCCGACGCATGATCAGTCGATTACGCTTTGTGAGTTGGATGGCGGCAGAGACGCGGCATCTAGTGCTAAGGCTGTTGCTCACGGTCTCCCCCTGCACCACGCCGACTCTCAGATGTGATCGCAATCTGTGTGTTGAGCTCTCTCTCATTCCTGCGCACGGATAGAGCTAACTGTTTGCCCCTTCGCCTCCTCCTCCTCCTCCTCCTCGCGCAGAGTCCGTCCAGCCGCGCTCCTCCCTCCTGACTTTGCTGACTTTGGGGCGCAGCATCGTCGGTATTGCCATCGGCTGGAACCTCTTCATCCTGCGAGACGTGCGCCATTGACTCGCTCCTTCAGACATTTCCTTAGCCTTACCCCCTCTTGCGACAGCTTCTCTACCCCCTCAAGGTCTTCACCGTCGCCGTACACGAGATGGGGTGCGTTCAAGTCCTTCCAACCGCCCTCAAAGCCTAGACTGACCGACTCGCTCTCGCAGCCACGTCCTTGTCGCTATTTGCCTGGGCTACCGCATCGGCGTCCTCTCGATCGACCCGAAGATAGGCGGCTTGACTCGCGTCGTCGTCCTCGAGAACCGCGAGCACCCCCTACCGATCGCTGCTCTTCCACCCGGCTACTTGTTCAGCATCATTGTGGGCGGGGTCTTGACGTTCTGCGGGTTCGATACGCTAGCGAGCAAGATTGCCAGCTTTGTGCGCCGTCACCTCTCCTGAATCCCGCTCTTCGCGAGAGCTGACCCATCTCTACGCAGATCGTTGGACTGGGCTTCGTCGCGGTCTTCCTGCGAGTCGAGGTGCCGGCGAAGATCATGACTCTTCTCGCGCTCGGACTGATGGTGCGTCTTCCTTCACTTGTTCCGTACGCACCCAGTTGATCGCTCCCTTACAGATCGGC
The DNA here is from genome assembly GCF_000320785.1 of Rhodotorula toruloides NP11. Taxonomy (NCBI): domain Eukaryota; kingdom Fungi; phylum Basidiomycota; class Microbotryomycetes; order Sporidiobolales; family Sporidiobolaceae; genus Rhodotorula; species Rhodotorula toruloides. The sequence goes on along the minus strand of NW_015622985.1, from coordinate 256,294 downwards.
TTGTGGTGCGTTTACGTCGACCTCGTCGAAGCGTAAGAAGGTCAACTTCTCGAGCTCCTTCTCTGACATCCCGCTTGCAGGTTCGTCGACCACGCATGGGGCTTGCGCTTCTTCATCCTCTTCCTCGGAGTGATGAGCAGCTTCTACGTGTGAGTCGCTCGCCTTCTCGCCTCTCTTCTCCTGCGACTCGTTGACCGATCTGACGATCCCCTTTCCCTTGCCTCGTAGCCTGTGGGACGTCGCCGACGACGCCTTCTTCGCCAAACAAAACCCCTGCTGCCCAAGCCTACACTTCGAAGCCTTCCCGCGCCTCAGCCCCGGCATCTGGTCCATCATCTACATCACGCTGTCGTTCCTCCTCTTCGTCGGATTCATCCTTGCGGCGCTGGCGACATGGAAGCAGAGTCCGCATGCGATGTATTGCCAGGTGCGTCGGCGATGGGCATCATTGTGCGAAGGCTTGTTGGGCTGACACGTTCTTTGAGCAGGCTCAAACGTTCCTCCCGTACGTTTCGCCGCATTCCCGCTCCTTCTGACAGTCGCTGACACATACTTTGCTCACAGGACTCGATGACCTGTCGCTTTCGACCCCTTCCCGCTCACTCCCATCCGTCGCCGCCTCCGCTGAAATAGACTCTCTTTCCTACTGTCCTCACGTAACTCTCACCCGTCTGGGCACGATGCGATGCGATAAGTAACAACCTAAGTGTCTGTTCTGTTTTTAGGCGAGGAGAAACCATCTAAGGCGAACGAGAGAGAGGGAAAGAGACGACAGGATGAGGGGGACCAAACTTCCGACAGAGTCTAACCGATACAAAAGGTCTAGCAGATGGAGAGATAAGTCATGAGCGACGCAAGCGAAAGTGCGAGAGTAAAGGAAAGTGTTGGCGCCGTCAAGAACGAGGCGGAGGAAGCGATCTGAGTTGGTGAAGGAGTCGAGGTGCCGGTGCTGCCACTGAGGGTGGTGGCGGCTGCATCTGATCCGACGGCGGTGGCGCTGCTCAGACCCTTTTGTGCGAGGGCGGTCGGAGTCGCCCCCGGAGCGGGGTTGCCTGCGACGACTCCGTTCATCTTTTCCGCCATGAGCCTGCGCACGCGAGCCTAGCGTCAGTACGCAAACTTTGAAGTAGAAGGGACGAAGCTGGACGCACTGGTGGACCGTCGTGACGGGATGCAGCGTGTCGAAGTAGAGGAACTGGTTCGGGTTCTTGCAGACCTTGCCGTTCGACGAGGAGTAGCACGGCTTCGTACCCGCCGTGATGCCGTACAAGCTCGGCGAGTTGGTCATCGAGCTCCACTGCGAAGCGAGTGACCATCAGTACCCGTCTTGCGTAGGAACGGACGGGCAAACTCACGAGTCCCGCCAAGTCGAACCACAACGCATTCCCACCGTTGACCTCCCCCTGAAACGCCGTCACAAAGGTCTTGAGCTCCTCGTTATACTGATCCGCCAGCGCCTTGAGCGCCGCAAGCGCTTGAGGCTGCTGACCCGGCGGAGCAAGCGCCTGCATAGCAGGAACGAGGTCGAGTTGCGGAATCCCGACAATCAGGAAGTCCGCTCCGTTTGTCTTTGCGGCGACCGAGGGATCGTAGGAGATTGATCGAGCGTAGGAGGAGAGGGCGGCGGTGTTGGCTGTCACGGCGGATTGGGCGAGGGAGAGGGCCGAGGAGGAGAGGCCGGAGGAGAGGGCGGCTTTCCAGATTTGCGCGACGGGGTTGATGCCCGAGTCTGTTGCGTATAACCTCAGTGGGCGGGCCCGAAAGACGAGGTGAGGGAAAGAACGGACTGAAGTAGAAAAGGGTCCGTCCCGACCCGACTGCCGCCTTGCCGTTCTTCAAGTCCGACAAGAACGACGTGACCTGCCGCGCAAGGCCGTCAGCATAACGGGAACACTCTTTGCAAGAGACGGAGAGTTGCGCACCTGGTCTTGGGTAGCAGGCCATTGAGATCCCGTTCCAGTGAGCCCATTTTGTACGACCGATCCTCCGTACGCGTCTGCGCGCTCCTCATCAGTACCACCTCATTACTGACAAGGGAAGCCGCCACGCACAGTCCAGCAACTTGACCCCCTTCCCATTCTGCGGCAGCGCCGGCTTCGTCGAAGTCTTGACCATGTACTCGACCGCGACCGGTCCATTCGAGTACCTCCCTCCGTACTTGCTGTACGGCTCGTACTGCCGAAGTGAGCCGGCATATTGGGGTGCACGAGCGTGTGCGTTGTCTGTCGGAATCTCCGCGTGAAGGGGAAGGGGAGAGAGGAAGGGCGGGAGGTCAGCGAGCGGTTCGTGGGGGTAGCGCAGCCTCCAATGCACGCAGTGGAAGGAGGAATCGTCAACGCACCCGTGTAAGACGCGCCGAACGCGACGAGGGAGGAGTAGTAACTCGCTCCTGCCGCCCTCCGCTCCAACGACTCGCTCGTCTTCTCCCCGTCCCGACGTGCTACTTCCCGGCCAGAGCTACGTGTCAAAACGTCTCCTGCAGCTGCGGCGGTCGAAAGGGAGGAGGCACCGGCTGTCGGAGCGGCAGTCGGAAGTGCGAGGACGGGGGAGGAGGGGAGCGAGAGCGAAAGAGCGAGGACGACGAGTCCAGGGAGGCGGACCATCCTGTCCAGTCCACACGCGTCTGTTCGACTCGAGCAACAAGCAGTCAAGCAGCAGAACGACGAGGAAGAGGAGAGTCCAACGCGGCGGCGAAGGAAAACCTCCGACCCGGCACGCAAGGGGCCGGCAGAACGTCCAGCGATTGGATGATTGGACAGGCCTCGAACTCGTTGCGGAAAGAGAGGGAGGAACGTTGACCTGGAAGAGCACGTTGCCTGTTCTGCGAGCTGTTCTTTACGAAATGGCGCGAGGGAGCGTGGAAGGGATCGGCGGAAGACGTGCGAGGAGGAGAAGGGAGCAAGTTGACGAGGGGTGAATGCGCAAAGATGAGGCTGGGCAAGGCTGAGGTCGAGCAAATTGAGTGAGGAGGTGAAGGTGGAGCGGGAGGCGGCCGCTGAGGCTGAGGGCGAGAGCAAGGTGCGCCTCCTCAGCCTGACCTTCTCAGCTGGAGGAAACGGCGTTCTTCGAGCGGTGTTGAGAGACTTACCGGGGCTGCACCTTCACCAGGGTGTCTAGATACCTCTTACTGCCGCACGAAAGCCGGAGATGCGATAGCAGGCGGCCGAAGAGCCAGACGCTCTCCCTTGTCGCCTCTCTTCCACACTCTCACGCTCAGCAGCGTCAGGTTGAGGGCTACGCTCTTGCCAGTCTTGTCCTTGGCGTAGGAAACGAGCTCCAAACACTCCAGTGATGATGAGGACAAGGCTGGGATGCTGCTCTACTCCTTCTCTCGCTCCGTCAACTGCTCGGGTTTTGCCTGCACCCCGCTCTGGTTCAGCATAGACGGAGCGATATCCATCTGGGAATTCCTTTCACGAGCTAGCCGGCGCCGTTGATCTTCCTCGCGACGTTGGCGTTGGTGTTGATAGCGCGAGTGTCGGTGAGCGCGAATGAAAGAAGCGTGGCATATCCGGAGGAGTGTCACTCCTTGGCACGTTAGGTTAGCTCTCTTTTGAGCTGTTCGTTCCAAGGGGTTAGAGTCGCGGAAGAATAGCGGGATGGGGGATGTCGTACAGCGGCGGAAGGGTGAGAAGGCCGTGGGTAGAGGGCGCGGACGGCGTTACAGCAGAGCGAAACAAACACATCATCTATACACGACGAGCTGAGCGGGGGGCAGAGGGGATAGAGCGGGCGGAAGCAAAGTGCGTACCCGTCAAGTCGAGCTGACCTTCTCAGGCAGAAGGAAATGCAGTCGCACGACTCGCACGACGCTTGCTAGAGCTGCCAGACCTGTACAGTGCGGGAGCAGTACGGAGCACTCGCAGGCAGCAGCAGAACGGGGCGAGAAGCCAGGCGGTGTCCCTCTTCCCTCCTCCTCTCTCCGCCACACCACAAGGCTCGTCAACGTCGCGCTGAGAGCTTCCGATGATACAAGCCCACTGTGCGAGCTAGTCATGGCATCGGACACACGCCCCCGAGAACCAGCTCGACGCCGCAAAGCGAGGGGAGGAACAGCGGCGAGTTTGCGAGTTGGACTGGAGTCGGGTGCTCTTCCGGACCTTGTTCCGCGCTTGTGCCTGCTTCTGCCTCTGAGGCTGTGCGCGTGCTGCATGCTCCAGCGTGCAGCAGATCTCCGCTCGCCCTGCAGCACGAGTGCGCTCCCTCTCTCTCTGTCGACGCTCCCCTCGCACGAACACACGCCTTGCGGGACCACTTGCGAGAAAGCGGTGCTCCGCGTCTGTTCTGACCTCGATCAGGTCGACCTCTCGGACTGGGTCGCGCACCGACAACCGCGCTCTCCGCCTTCACCACTCCTCCCACTCGCCTCCCCGCTCGACCCACACACACACAGACACACTCGCAGGAGTAGTGTCCATGGCGCAGACACACGTCCTGAGTCCCCTGCCCGTGCACCTGCGTGAGTTTCGTCGTGCAGCCCCACTTGGCTGATGCTCCTTCGATCCGCTTCCCCTCGTTCGCCTGCGCTGACCCTTGTTTGTCCTCCTGTGCGTGCGTGTGTGCTGCGTACTCGAATGGACACAGACGACAGCTCGTTGGTGTCGGCACTCGGCGGCCAACTCTCGCCCTCGCCTTGGTCCCGCTTCCTCTCGCCCTCGCTCTTCTCCCAGCGATCCACTCCCGTCCCTCAACTCGCCGCCGCCCCTTCGCCGCTCAAAGAGTCGACCGTCGCCGCTCCACAGCCAGACGGGGGATGCGGGCTCTTCACTCACGCGCGCGAGATCAACCCGTTCGAAAAGAGCTTTGCGGTCTTGGATCCCGAGGCTGTTGCCGGCGCACTGGGGAGGGCGGGGATGGGCGCGCATGGCGGTCCAGCGGGAGGAGAATTGGCGCTGCAGCTCCCTCAGGGACGGCCGAAGCGCAAGAGGGCGTTGTCGAGCCCCGCAGTCTTCACGCCCGGCGGATCGAAGGCAGGAGCAGGTCAGGCGGGCGAGGCGTTCATGAAGCAGGCCAAGCGGCCCGACTTGCGTCTCGTCGCAAAGGACAGCGGCATCGGCATGCTCGACGAGTCGTCTCCCGCGGCGGCAGCGGCGCCTTCGACGTACTCGCTCCGCTCGTCGAGCAACTCGTTCGACTCGACTACTGGCTCGTCTCTCCTCCGACACCGCCGCGGTCAGAGCCTCACCAACTCGCCCGAGACGTCCATCGCGCCGTCGCCCTTGTCGGACAAGCTCGGCGCGGCGACAGCGTTCGTCCCCGCCGACTCGACCTTCACCCACTTCCAGCCTCAGCCCGTCCCGTTCTCCATGCCTGTTGGTCAACCACCCGCCGCGTACCCTGACCCCTCCCTGTTCGCACCGACGAGTCTCGCGCCGTCCTCGCTCGGCGGACCGGACGTCGTCGCCCCTCTTCCCTTCACCGCTGCACGCCCGCCCTTCGACCCCATGCAAGTCCAGATGACCACCGTCGCCCCATTCGGCGCATACGAACAAACACACATGCAGTTCGTCGCGCCGGGAATGGACGCCGCGTACGCTTTCGCCAACCCGCTCGCGAACCCTCCACACCCTCACCACCTCGCATCGGCTCCCCTCGCGCCCATCCCGCACGGTCACTATCTCCCTCCCACGCACCCGGCGCTCGCACGACCGTCGATCCCGCTCGGTGCGCCCGTCATGCCCTCCGCAGCACCACCTCCTCCCGCCGCGCCAAAGACGACAGGCAAGAAGAAGTCTTCTGCCGCTGCTTCGTCCGCTCATGTTGCACACTCCACGACCTCCGCCTCACCACCCACGGTCGCCGGATCCGCCTCTCCCGCCTCCGTTCCCGCTCCCTCCAAGCCACCAGGCAAGAAGCGAGGACGGAAGCCTAAGAATTGGGACCCTACGCTCGAGCGGACTGTTGAGTTGGACCCGGAGGAGAGGGAGAGACAGAGGAAGTTGGCGCTTGAGAGGAACAGGATTGCGGCGAGTAAGAGTCGGAGGAGGAAGAAGGAGAGGGTCGAGTTGCTTGAGACGGGTGCGTCCGCTTTCTCCTCTTTCGGCGTTGTGGAAGGATGTGCTGACGACTTTGTGCCGGGCAGCCTCGAGCGACCTCTGCAACCGCAACCTCGCCCTGCAAGCCGAATGCCGCGCCCTCCTCTCCGAAGTCCACTCCCTCCGTTCCTTCCTCTCCCAGTCCCACCCCGAAGGTCTCTGCACCTGCCAACACATCAACGGCTACCTCGCTCGCGAGCGCGACGGGGGCGGGATTCCGGCCATCTTGTACGGGGCGGGAGAAACGCTCGAGAGGGATTATGCGCGGCCGCCAAAGTGGGGTGCGGAGGATGATGCGTTTGCGGGTGCGGCGGTGGAGGCGTTTGAGGCGGGTGGAGCGATGGCGGTAGGCCAAGGCCAGGCGGGGAGGAAGAAGGGCGGAAAGGCTGGGTCGGCGGCGAGTCCGGCGGCTGCTGCGACGGCGAACGGAGCAGGAGAAGTGCACGACACCGCGGGAGTACTCGACATGCTCGCACCCGTTGTCGGACCAGCGCAGGGCTCGATCCCGCTCAAGGCGCCCACCACCGGCGGGTCCGGTTCGCCGAAGAAGCAGGCGCCGCCCGCGGCGAGGAGGACGTCGTCTCGTCGCGCTGCTGCGGCGCACGAGTCGGAGGATGAGGATTCGGAGATGGAGGACGAGGACGAGTCGGAGGAGGAGGAGGCGATTGAGTTGAAGAGTAGGCGCGCGAGGGCGATCGCTGTGCGCAACAAGAGCGGCTGAGCGGTGGAGGACGACATACACGCATCAATCACCGCCGCTTTGCCCGCTTTCTCGCCCCTTCGCCTCGCCGTCCACCAACCGACGACTTCTTCGCCTCGACAACTTTCTACCCTACTACCGCTTAATCTCGACCCTCTCTTCTCTCGGCTATCTATGATCGGTGCTCTCCTTCACCAAAACACGGCAACCCCTTCTTCACCTTGTGCATACCCTCGACTCGAACCTGTACCCTCTCCCTTCATGCTGTCCATGATTCCCCTCTTCCGTGCCCAGTACATACCTCTCTCTCTCTCTCTACGTCGTCGTGCTCCTTGTTTTCGTTGTTCCACCACCTGCTCACCTCGATTTACCCCCTTCGTCCTTTCTCCCCTCGACTTACCCAAACAACCCAAGTAGACACTCTTTTCGACCCTTCTTCTGGCTCGCCTCGGCGCTTGGCCCGCTTCATCTTTTGCGCCTGGAACGAAACACGATTCTTCCATTCCCTACACGCATCGTCACGTCGTCGCTGGCGTTGTCTGCCGAGGTCGCCTCCGGAATTGCTCTTCCGTCAGCCGGCGACGAAGGACGATTCTCTCTCTTCGCCTCCTCACCTCGCTTTCCTGATTCTGTTCGCTCGTACAGATGGTTGAAGGACCTGTTGTTTGCTTGGTCGGGGCCACAGGTGCGCACGTTCGCTCGTCCTCCTCCTTCGTCTCCTGCCCCCACATGCTCATCCGACGACTCTCCTCCTCGCTACATCGCTTCGCAGGCCTCGTTGGGTCCGCGCTCCTCACCACCTTCCTCGATGCCGTCACCTCGCACCGTATCGGCACCCTCCGCATCCTCACCTCTTCGCCCGACTCGGTCAAACTCGTTCCAGCGCGCTCACATCCCTCTGGCCGCGTCGAGATCCATCAGATCGCCTATGTGATTCCCGACACGCTCGACAAGGCTTTGAAAGGAGCCGAAGTGCTGGTGAGCGCGATGGGAGCGAGCGAGAACGGGCAGGGCAAGTACGAGGAGAACAAGCAGAAACTCCTGGACGCGGCTGTCAAGGCCGGTGTCAAGATCTACGTCCCGTCAGAGTTTGGGACGGACCATACGAAGCCTCCTCTGCAGGAGTACGTCCAGTCGCCCATGTTTGCGAACAAACAACACCACCATCGCGAAGCGGAAGAACGCGGTTTGCAAGTGCTCGCTTTCTACAACGCCTTGATCATGGAGATCAGCTTCTCCGACTGGTTGGGCATCTCGACTTCTTCGCCCGACACGAAGTGGACGATCCCTCGACCTTCGCATCCAGTCGCCTTCACTTCCCTCCGCGACCTCGGCCCTTTCGTCCTCTCCGCCATCCTGCAGACCCACTCCTCCTCCGCCACCCCAAGCGACGTCTCCGCGCCCATCCCTTCGGGCGTACGGATCTACTCGGACCTCAAGACGTTGGATGAGGCGGCGGACATCTGGGAGCGAGTTGCAGGCGGGAAAATCGAGCGCGCGTACATCGAGACAGAGGGCTTGAAGCAGAAGTACGAGGATATCAAGCCGACGCTGGCGCCGGGAATGCTGGGTCCTGCCATTCCGCTGATGATCTCGCTCGTGCGTCCGTTTCCCTCTCAGGCGAGCTTACCCAGCTGACTCTCGCTCTGCTCCTCGACAGGGCGGCTTTGACTACACCAACGACAACGCGAATGCGCTGCTCAACACAGGCGACTTCAGCTTCGAGCCGCGGACGATCGAGGACTTTCTGTCGGAAAAGGCGAAGGAGGTCAAGAAGGCGCTGGCGTGACGGACTATCTGGGGCGGACAAGCTGTTGAATCCGGCCTGTAAGGCGCTCTCCGGTCCGTTCGCAGTCGTAGAGCACTAGAGGGCTTGAGTAAGGGGTCTTCACGGTCGGGTTTCGACTGAGCGGGCGTAAACGGCTGGAGGCCTCGCTTTTTACATTGCTGCCTTCTCTTCTACAACTCAAAGCTTCCCAGCCGCATTCTTGAGGATCTGAGCATGGAAGCGGATGTGAGCTGCGAGAAAGAGAAGCAGATCAGCAAGTCTCGACGAGATAGACGTCGGAAGGGCAACGCACCCGGCGCAAAGGTCGAGATGAAGTAGTAGCTGTGGTCGTAGTGCTCGTGCAGGTTGACCTCGACGTCCTTGGACGAGAAGCCGGCTGCGTCGCGGGCGGCGATGAAGTTCTCGGGGAGGACTGCGCGGATGCGACATGAGAGTCAGCGATATCTGCTCGACAACGATCGGCGCGTCGCCGAGGAGCATGGCGCCACGACCGAAGCCCCGAGGATACGCCGACTCACGCTGCTTCTGCTTGTAGAAGTTGTCGCCCGTTCCAACATCAACGAGGATCTTGAGCTCCTTGCCCTTGACCTGTCCGATCAGCTCCGTTGCGTCATACTCCTTCCCCTCCTCGACCCCGCCGCTCAAGTACCCCTCGAACGCCTTCTCGCCCCACTGGCACTTCGTCGGGTTGGCGATCGGAGCGAAGGCCGAGGCGGAGAGGTAGGTCGTCGAGGGGGAGGAAGAGAGCAGGGACTTGAGGTAGAGGGTCAGCGCGCCGTGGCCGCCCATTGAGTGCCCGAAGATGGAGGAGCGGGAGAGGTCGAGCGGGAGGGAGAGGGAGGAGAGAAGCGAAGGAAGCTCCGAGATGACGAAGTCGTACCTGCCAAGGACGTTGCTGGTAAGTTGCTATCCGATATCTTCATCCCAGTGCGGTCGAACCCATTCCGATGCGGAAGAGACTGCAGCCGGATGCGACCCACATGTTGTAGTGCTTGCTCCACGGCTCCTTCGTCGCGTTCAAGTAGAAGCCGGCAGCGGTACCTTCGTGCAATGACTGCGTCAGCTTGGCGAACCTTCGAACGAGCTGAAAGCCTGTGATTCGGCAGCTCACCAAAGTCCCAGTCTTTCTCCTCTCCCTCGATGCCGGCGCCGCGGGGCGACGTGTCGGGAAAGACGAGTGCGATGCCTGCGAAGAGAACGCAAGCCTCAATCAGCGCCACACAACCTGGTTTTGCGCGGAAACCGAAAAGGCGAACGGGCCTACTCACCTTCAGCGGCAGCGTCGCGAAGGAAGCCTCCCTTCCACGGCCTGCAACAGGGGGAGGTCAGCACTGCAAGCTACGTTCGGGTGCCAAACTGGAGTACGCACGCCGTGTCCTCGGTGCAGGTCAAGCCGGCGAGGTAGTAAAGGACGCTGCAAGGAAGGAAGGGGCGGCAAGTCGTCAGCTTGTCTTCCTGGCCTTCACGAGTCTTCTCTGCGATCAGTGAAGACTCTCCGACCACGTTTACTGCACAATGCAAGCGTCAGTCTCGTGTGCCGAGATTTGGCGAAGCAACCGTTCGTCTCGCGTCGAGCCCGCCGCCGGAACGAGTGGAAGTCTTCTGCGCACCTTGTACAGCACTTCAGCTGCTGCCAAACGCCCTGGCAGCTCGTTCCCCGGCCCTCATCTCGCTTCCGCCCCTTCTCCTCCCCCACATCCCGTCACCAACGAGCGAGCCCAGCTCAGCGCGACTCACGGGACCTTCTGGCCATCAAGCGCTTCCTTCGGCACGAAGACGTTGAACTGGGTCTCGAGTCCGCCGAGCGAGGTCGACGTCGCCTTGAACTTGCGGATCACTCCGTCGAACGAGTAGTTCTCGGCGACTTGTTCGGGGGCGGGCATGGCTGTGGTGCTGTGAGTGGGTCCTGGAGATAGCTATAGATCTTCTGAGCGATCTAGCAAGCCGGAAGCAGCGGGAGGTGAACAGGAAGAGGCAAGAGATGTGGGTTGGCCATCGTCCGCGACCTTGTGTCTCACCCACTGCTAGACCGGGCTGCAGGACGCTTGGCTGGCATGAGCACGAGCTGGGCTGCTTTAAAAGCCAAGCGCGCGGGCGCGAGCGGCTCTGCGGCGTCTCCCTCTCCTGCTGCTGCTCCGAAGACTGATGAGGAGGCAAAGCGGGATGAAGGTGCGTCCCTGCGCCATCTCAAGCACGCGTACTCTGCTGAAATTCCTTCGGTAGCCTTGCCGTCCGCCGGCACGTCTGCCACCGTCGAATATCTCCACCCACACCTCCCTTCCAACCTCGAAGTCAGACATATCTCGGGTCGAGGGCGAGGCGTCGTTGCGAAGGAAGCTGTCTCGCCCGGTGCGCATTGCTGAGCGTGTATCAACTCCCTTCCGAGCCTGACCCAACGCTTGATGCAGGGACAACCCTCCTCACGACTACTCCCCTCGTCTCGGTTCTTGACCAGCGCAACCTCCGCTACCGATGCAGCTTCTGCTTCCGCTCCGTCGACGACTTGAAGTCACCTTCGACGCAAGGAGGAGGAGCGACGACGTTGCAACAGTGCTCGATGTGTCACATCGTGCAGTACTGCTCAGCTGTTCGCTCTTTTACGTTCCCGCGCTCGTTCGAGATCCTGATGTGTCCCTTCTACAGGCCTGCCAGCGGCGTGACTGGCTCATACACAAGAAGGAGTGCAAGGACTTGCAGAGGAACGCTGCTGCGAAGGGTCGTCATGGCCCTCCAGACGTTGTACTGCGTGCTCTGAGCCGGGTGCTGTATCTCCGGGAGTCCGAAAGGGATGGGAAGATGGTACGTTGGGCTGTCCCATCTTGCTGAGTGACGGCTAACGCTCAGTCAAGCTGCAGTGGGAAGCTGTCGAATCGCTCGAATCGCGTACGCTTGCCGTCTCTGTTTCAATGGACCAGGATACTCATGCTGTTCGTGCAGATCAAACTCGCCTCTCCGGCAGAGAGCAAGAAGACTTCTTCCGCCTCTCGGTCTCGTTTGCATCCTACATCGGCCAGGAGCGGCTGAAAGAAGCGTGCGCGAATGCCGCTGCCGTTCTCGACCTCTGCTCACGCGTTCGTTCTCTCTCGCTCGGCTTGAGCGCGTGTAGCGCTTGCTGACCAGGGCTACCGCCGCGCCACAGTTCACCTCGAACTCCTTCTCGCTCACCTCGTCCGCCGACTTGTCCAACATCGGCGTCTCCATCTCCCCTCTGACCGCACTCTTCAACCACTCATGCCGCCCAAACGCCGTCATCGTCTTCCCCGCCTTCCCTTCCTCATCCTCCACCTCTCCCTCGCGCTACATGTCCGTCGTCGCCATCCGACCTATCAAGCCTGGCGAGGAAGTCGTCACGAGCTATGTCGACCTTGCGTTGACGAAGGAACTGCGGCAAAAGGAGGTGAAGGAGCGGTACAAGTTTGACTGTTCGTGCGAGGAGTGCAGGAGCGAGGGGATTGACCCGAGGGAGGCGCTGAGCTGCCCAAAGGCGGAGAACGGGTGTAAAGGCCTGATTGCACTTCCCGGTACGTCCCATCGATTCCTCAAACGCCTAACGGCTTCTCACGTCTCTCACGCCCCCACGCAGAGCGAGGTTCGGCCGTCTCAACCGTCACTTGCCCGATATGCGGATCATCTGCGCCCTACAAGGACGTCCACCCTGCTCTCGACGCCGCCAAGCTAGCCTACGAAGACGCTGAGCGAGCGCAGCACGAAGGTTCGCTCGATCTGTCTCGACACTCGTAAGCGGGAAGCTGACTTGTGCAAGTTCGCAGACGAGCGGACCGCCGTTGTACACCTTCAGCACATCATTGATTCGCTCACGACGTCCCTCACACCCGTCCCTCCCTTCGCTCCATCCGCCTACCCGCTCTTCTCGGCTCGTCAGCTCCTGCTCGCCCTTCACCTCGACGCGCACCGCTTCGAGCAAGCTATCGACACAGCAGCAGCCGCACTTGCAGGCGCTGGTCTGATCTACGCCTTCGGCCACCCCGTCCGCGCAGTCCTCCGCACGACCCACGCCCGTCTCAGCACCGTCCCGCCCGACACTCCCCCCGAAGACGGCGACGCCCAACTCAGATGGTGGCTCGACCTGGTGGCGCGACAGAAAGGCCGCCAGCTGCTTATCGCAGCGCATGAGGAGGTCGTGACGGCGTTCGGGACGGCGAGGATTGGTGGATCGTCTGTACCGGGCGGCGAGATGGGGCGGATGTTGACGGAGCTTATCGAGGACCAGGATCGAGGGATACGATTCTCTTCGATCGCGGCGGAGAACAAGCGACGGGCGGGCGGGCGAGTAAGGCGATAGAAACGGGTTCCTACGTGCGGCCTGCCCTCCTTTCCTCGCCATCCTTCTTCCTGCTTGCTTGGCAAACCGGCTGACTGTCGCTGAATTGCAGAAATGACGTAGACCGAGCGCATGCCATGCAGCATCACCAAGATGCTGCGCTTTGCGAAGGTCGTGACGCCGCGAAGGATAGGAGCTTCAACACGACCGAACTCCATCCTTCGACACTTCTCGCTTTCCTCTCCCTGCTTTCGCTCTCTTGCTCTCTCAGCTGGTGTATACCTCACACCGCGACGTCGACGACCGCTGGCTCTGCCTCCTTCTCTCATTCACCATGCTCTCGCTCGTGTCCCAACTTCTCCTGCTCGCCACACTTTCCGCTATTGCGACTGCCTCGCCCGTCAGGCGCGACACCGGATGCGACATGACGCCCGGCTCGCCGCTCATGGTGTGCCTCGGTTCTTACGCCTCGATTCCGCCAGTTCCGTCGGCGACGGCGAGCGCTGGAATGGCTGGGTCGTTGGCGGATGCGACGCAGCTGTGTGCTCAGTAGCGCGTATCTTCTCCTTCCACATATCGCCGTATAGGAGAGCTGACCTTTGCCATCTCTCGCAGCACACGAATCGCTAACTGCTGGGCGCGCGGGCTGTACTGCTCAGAATGGCAGCCGCTCATGATTGCCGGTACGCCATCCCATCCTTCATTGAAGCGGTGCCAAAACTAACAAGTACGTGTGCAGCCGACAAGGTGTGCTTCCTCGCCTCGAGCGCCTCATCTGCCTCGCAACCAGTCGAGACTTCCGTCTTCTCTTCCGTGACGGCCGAAGCTTCGCGTGTAGTCACCTCCATCTGGTTCGTCGAAGCTCTTCCTTCTTGCAGCACCGCAGGTCGCATGACTGACGCCCTCGCGATGACAGGAACAACGATGTCGGCACCGCGATCCCCTCCATTTCGCAAGACCTCGTCCCGTCAACCTCGTACCCCTCCGGCACACACATCAGCGCCAGCGCAATGAGCGGCGCTACAGGCGGCATGCAGACTGCCGCAGCGGACCGTTCGAATGCGGCTGAAAGGGTTGCTGGGCGGTCTTGGGACGGTTGGGCGGCGCTCGTTGCGGCGGCGAGCGTCGTTGCCATCACTACACTGCTGGCAGCGTAGAGATGAGGCGGAAGGGAGTCCGGGTAGGTATAAGCTGTGTCGGAGCTTGGGTTGCAGGTGAGGAAGGCAATTTATCGAGTTCACGCTACGCTGAACTTGCTCACACTCGCCAAGGTTGCTCCTTCGACAGCTATTCTGCACGTTGCGTTACGACTCCTTTCGCAAGCGCAGAACAAGTCACTCAGCTCGACGTTGACATCTCGTTGACGTCGTCGAGGTCGCCGGTCCCCTTCCCCCGATCTCTGTCTCGCGTCCTGCTTCGCTCCGCAATAACGGGCTTAACTACTGAATGCGGCTAACTTAAGGCTCCGACTGAGCTGTCTGCCCTCCCTCGTGCCCGGCCGGGCCACTGCTCCCCGTCCCCACTCGCTGATTTCGCGCCAGAGTCGCCGACCTCTCTGCCTCCTCCTCCGACGTCGCTTGCGAGCTGCTCGGCTCCTCGTGCTCCTTACTCTCTCGCTCTTCGGTCGCTGTCGGTTGTCGCCCGACCTTATAGCGTCTTGTTTCCGAGGGCGCCGCCATGCTTTTTCCTCGTTTCGCTGTGATCGCAGCCACCGCTATCGGGTTTGCTGGTTCCGCAAAGGCAGCGGTGAGTTTGCTGCCTCAACGAGTATGCATCGCAGGCTGACCAGACATCGCACAGCCTGTCACCGCCGCCTCTCTCGCCGTCCGCGCGACGCTCTGCGCAAGTCCCTCCGGCGACGCAGGCACCTACAGCCAGCCCTGCGACACCTACGCCCAGACAATCAACTGCCCGAACGGTATCCGCAACGCGACAGCCGGCGTCGTCCTTCTCGTCCACGGCACAGGTTCGACCGGCCCGGAGACTTGGGACAACGGGCCGTACATCCAGCTGCTGCCCAACGCTGGACCCGGATTCGACGTCTGTAAGATTACCTTGCCGGGGAGGAGTCTCGGCGACGTGCAGACGACGAGCGAGTACGTCGCTTTTGCGATTCAGCAGCTCGCTGCGCAATCGCAGACGGGCAAGGTCGGGATCGTCTCGCACTCGCAAGGCGGTTTGAACGTGCAGTGGGCGCTCGACTTCTGGCCGAGCTACCGCCCGCTCGTCTCGGCGTTTGTGGCGCTGGCAGGCGACTTCCACGGGACGGGAGAAGGTCCGCCTGCTTGTCTCGTCCTCGATGCAACGACCGGCGGCTGTGACCCTTGTGCGTCGACTTCGCTCTTCGGACGCTGCCTGACCTGATGTCGCCTCGCCGCCACAGCCGTCATACAGCAAAGCGTCGGGTCCAACTTCCTCAACGCGCTCAACTCTCGCGGCGGCGTCGCGCTCGTTCCGACCACTTCCATCTACACCATCTTCGACGACGTCATCCAGCCCGAGCTGATACCCGCAACCAGTCTACTCTCGGGCGCGACAAACGTCCGCCTTCAGGATTATTGCGGACCCGGCTACCTCGTCGACCACTTTGTCATCCCCTTTGCCAGCTTCGCCTATGCCGTCGCTGTCGATGCCCTCACTCGGCAGTCGACCGCGCAACCAGACTCGGTCCCGAAGACCTCGTGCGCATGGCTCCTCGACGACGTCCTCCTCAACAACTTCCAGCGTGGACCGACGATCCTGCGAGAGGCCGTCACCGATGCATCGTGCGTTCTTGTATCTTGCTTCTGTTGAGTGCCCTTGCTGACGCTGGCAACGCCCAAACAGGGCGGTCATTACCGGTCCCAAGGTTCTCGAGGAGCCGCCTCTCAAGCCCTACGTCTGCGCTCGCGGCGACGCGACGACGGGCTGCGCGTAGATACAGTCTCGACGACCACGACGAGGCTCTTGTCCAGTCTGCGAAGTAGCTACACGCTCGTTCTTCGCCGGCGTAATAACTTATTCTGCCTCCTCCCTCGCAATCCCTCGGATCTGTAATCGCACAGCCCTTCTTGTTGTTTTCCTGTAGCTCGTGTTGGACCGTTACACTCGCCAGCAGACGTCGAGAATGACGTGTCCACCACCGGCGAGATGTCAAGTTCGCCGGGAGGAGGAGACGTTCGTCACGACGTCCACCTCGAAGCGACGAGTGCTGCTGCTGGACCGTACTAGAGCATTGCCGACTGCCTGCTACGCCCCTCTAGCGAACCCACAGAGCGACGTCGCGCTCGCCCGACCCTCTCGCATCCTCATCTCGCCGACCAGACGACTCGCTCGTTCTGCCGCCGACATACGCCGCGAGGAGCCCATCGAGCCAGCCTGGGCTGTACACAGACACCGCCACGACCCGCCTACACCTCATCACCGCCCGCTCTTCCTCCCTGCTCCCGGCATCTCCCCCCACTTGAACGTGAATCGACCGAACGCCCGCCTCCTCCCTCTCCATGGCGCCCGCGCAGTCGAAGCTAGCGCAGCAATCAGCGTTGACGGGTCTGCGAGCGAAAGGCGGAGCGGCGGTCTTTGCGGCTCTCGTTGCGCTCGTCTACCTCCGGAGGAAAGTCGTGCAGGCGGCGGCAGAAGCGGCTGAGAAGCGTGAGTGCGGTTCTGGGTGCGGCATGGGCGGACAAACGCTGACGGTCTGGAGGCGCGCAGGGAATCGGCAAATGTTGACGACGCCGCAGATCGAGCTAGCGCAGAGGGACCTCTACAACCCGTCAGTCTGGCTTATCCTACAATTATTCCTGTCTCGCAGCACACTGTGCTTGACGAGATATGTAGGCCGCGTGCATAGACTGACGCTTCTTGACCTTGGCAGACTACCCGGCGGCGCCCGCGAACTCCTTGTTCCCGCGCGAGGACGAGTGTCGAAGGTCCTCATCAAGCCTACCAAAGCGACGACGTTTGCACGCCACCGCCCCCTCTTCCGCAAACCTCCTCCCGCACCTCGCTCCGCTTCGTCCACCGCACCGCCCAGCGCAGGCGCAGCCGCCCAGCGAGTCGGCGTCAACAAGGAGTTCTTCCGACAGCTTTCGGCCATCTTCCGGATCATCATTCCGCATGCGACGAGTAAGGAGGTGTGGCTCGTCGGCGCGCATACGGCTTTCCTGCTCTTGCGGACGTACCTCAGTCTGCTTGTCGCGCAACTCGACGGAAAGCTCGTCGGCGACCTCGTGAGTTTTTCCGTTCTCCAGCACACCGCGCGAGGGCTGCTGACAGTTGCGTTTGACAGGTCTCGGCGAACGGCAAAGGTTTCCTCCGCGGCCTCTGCTACTGGTTCCTCCTCGCGATCCCCTCAGTCTACACCAACGCCATGATCCGCTTCCTCCAGTCGAAACTCTCCATCTCGTTCCGCACCCGCCTCACGCGCTACGTGCATGACTTGTACCTCGACAAGAACGCGACGTTCTATAAAGTCGTCAACCTTGATTCGAGGATTGGAGCAAGCGGAGCGGACCAGTTTGTGCGTCGTCGAGAAGTGCTCGAGGTGCATCGTACTCACTCATCTACTTACAGGTCACGACCGACATCAACCGATTCTGCGAGACCCTCAGCGCTCTCTAGTGCGTCGAGGGAACGCCTTCGCAGCCTGAACTACGCTAACCCTCTGCCTTCACCACCAGCTCGAACGTCTCCAAGCCCACCCTCGACCTCATCCTCTTCAACATCCAACTCGGCCGCTCAATCGGCGGACGCGGCTCAGTCGGACTCTTCCTCTCCTACCTCGCGACCGCCTGGATCCTCCGCAAAGTCACGCCTGCATTCGGAAAACTCGCTGCGATTGAGGCGAAGCTCGAGGGAGACTTCCGTGCGGCGCATGCGAGGTTGATCATCAATTCGGAGGAGGTTGCGTGAGTCCCTTCTCGGAGGTCTGACGAAAGAGCAACCTGGACTGATACGAGCGAGACAGGTTCTACGACGGAGCGCCGATCGAGAAGGACATCTTGACGAAGGCGTACTTGCGGCTCATCAAGCACGTCAACTCGATCTACAAGGTACATCCGTCGACCTTCTTTTGCGCGAGCCTTACTGACGGTCCCGCCCTGACAGATGCGCATCCTCTACGGCATGGTGATTGGCACCGGAAGTCGCGTCGTAGAACTGTCGCTGACTCCCCGCCCCGCAGACGGAGGACATGGTCGTCAAGTACCTGTGGTCGGCAGCCGGCTATTGCCTCATCTCGATCCCAGTCTTCTTCCCCAAGGCGCGCAAGTTGGCTGCGGCTGCGGCCGGTACGTCGGTCGAGACGAAGGACCCGGCGAAGCAGAAGGGCGGAGACGGTCTGTCGATCTCGCAGCGAACCGAGAGTGCGTTCGCTTCTCCTGCCATCAGTCGTTTCGCTCGCTCATGCCATCGCTTCGCAGACTACATCTCGAACCGACGCCTGCTCCTCTCGCTCGCTGACGCCGGCGGTCGCCTCATGCTCTCCTGGAAAGACCTCTCCGAACTCGCCGGCTCGACTTCGCGCGTCTACACCCTCCTCTCGACCCTCCACGACCTCTCAACCTCGACCTACACCTCCCTCCCTCGTCCCGCCGACCTCGCCCCCAACGCTCCCTTCTACGACCTCGGCACCCTCAACGGCCGCTTCATCACCGATGCGCCGCCCGAGGAAGGCGTCACCCTTGACAAGGTTCCCATCGTCGCGCCTGCACCTGGCGTCGCGCGTGGAGGAGAAGAGCTTGTGCACCAATTGTCGGTTAGGGTCAAGCCCGGCGAGCATCTGCTCATCACGGGCGGGAACGGGACGGGAAAGACGGCCATTGCGCGTGTCCTCGCTGGTGCGTCTTTTCCTCTCGCTACTCGCCGTCAGATGTGCTGATATGACCGCTGGGCAGGTCTCTGGCCTGTCTGGGACGGCGTCGTCGTTCGTCCGGACGACACCAAGATCATGTTCCTCCCGCAGCGTCCGTACCTCAGCAGCGGTAGCCTGCGCGACCAGTAAGCCCCTTCGTTCTAGCCGAGCTGAGCATCGACCGACCGAGACGTCGTGCGCAGGATCATCTACCCTCACTCGTATCCGGACTTCGTCAAGTCTGGCAAGACCGACGAGGACTTGATGGAGATCCTTCGCAAGGTCCACCTCTCGTACCTGCCGAGCCGCGAAGGAGGTGCGTCTTTCGTCCCCGCCTTCTGAGACCTGGCTGACTCGGTCGCATTCTGCAGGCTACGATGTCCGCAAGGAATGGAAGGACATCCTGTCCGGCGGTGAGAAGCAGAGGGTACGCTGCACCGTCTCTCAAGTACCTTGGAGTACCGCTAACAACCGCATTTCGCTCGCAGATGGGCATGGCTCGCCTGTTCTACCACCTCCCTAAGTACGGCGTACTCGACGAGTGCACCTCGGCTGTCTCGACGGACGTCGAAGGCTCGATGTACCAGCACGCAAAGGATGTCGGCATCAGTGCGTTCGCGATCGTGCTGACACTTCCACCGAACCACAAGCCGACCTTCTGACCTTCGCGATCCGCAGCCCTCATGACCATCTCGCACCGGCCGAGTCTCTTCAAGCACCACATGTACCTCCTCCGCTTGACGGGCCACGAAGGCCAATGGGAGATGACGCAGATTGGCGAGGCAGAGCAGTGCGTTCTCTGCCGCTTCCGTCTTACCAAGACGGATGAGACTGACTCTCGCTTTGGACGCAGGTCTCTCTCGTTCCAGAAGGAGATCGAGTCGCTCCAAGCCAAGCTCGCCGAGGTCGAGACGTGGAAGAACCGACTCAGCACGATCGACGCCGAGCTGCACTTCAAGGAGACCTAACACCTGACCCCTCCTCGTCCACCTTTCCTCCCTCGCTTGTACATCCATCTTCTCGCGCTCGCTGTTACCGTATCTCTGGAAGAAAGCGTAAGACTAGACCGCAACAATCCCTCGCTGTCGTCGCAACAAGCCTGTATAGACCCGCCTTCGTGCCGTCGCCATCCTGTTATCACAACGTGCCCCTTGCAGGACACTGAGCGCGACGGACTGTAACGAGCTGCTCGATTCGGTTGTCTCGTCATCTCTCGGCGCGAACGAACGCCCCGTTCCAGCAAGCAGCTTCTACACCTCGTCCACCAGCTGCGGCTTCTTCTCCGGATGCCGTGCGAACCAGTCCTCCGCAAGTATGGCGCTGTCAGCCACGAAGCGTCAGTCAATCGAAAGACAGCGGGGCAGGAAGGAGGAGAGCGCACATAAGGATGTCGTCCCGCCAGGCACCCTGCGTCCACAGCGCTTTCCGTCGGCGCCCTTCCACGACGAAACCACTATGGCAGTTGGAGTATGTCAGTGAGAGCAAAACGGGAGCAGGCAGGGATGAATGAAGGCGGACTCACACTTTCTCGTAGACTCGGAAGGCAGGCTTGTTCCAGGCAAAGACGTTTCCTGCGGGACGGACGACACCGCGACAAAGCTCGTCAGTCGATTCATGAGGCTTTAACGACAGCACACGCGAAACGAGCGACGGCTCACCCTGCACCCTATTCAACCCAAATCCAACAAACGCCCTCTCCAACATCCACTCCATCGCCTCCGTTCCATAGCCCTTTCCCTGATGCTTCGGATGCACCGTCAACCCAAAGTGCGCGCAACGATGCTGGTTTCGACGATCCATCTCTTCCATCGAGAGGTTAACCCAGCCGACTGCTTCGCCTGCTTGAGTTGGTTCTTCGGGTGAGCGGGGGAGGCAAAAGATGATCCTGTGCCGGTACTCGTCAGCATGAAGTCGAGAGAAGCAGAAAACGCGCGACGCACCCAAGTAACGCCTTCTCCGTGAACTCCTTCGTCCCCTCGAGCGCTTTCTGACTCAACGGCCTCGTCATGCCTCCCATCGTGCCCATCTGCGTCGCCTCGTGCCCAAAGGCTTCGGCGAAGAACGCCTCGTCCTTGTCCCAGTCGACTGCGCGGTAGACGAGTCGGGAGGTTTGGAAGGGAGTGGGGGCGAGGATGGGCGTGTGCATCGCGTCGTGGCGGCTGGTGGCGAGTCAGGAAAGTGTAGCGAGAGTGTAGCAGGAGGGAGAGAAGCAAGAGCGGGTGCTATCAGCCTTGGGGGAGTGATTCGACCGTGCCATGCGGTGTTCGGGAGGACTCGACGAAGGGTAGAGGGACTCGAACGGAGCTTTGCGGGTGCCCGCAGATAAGCAGTACAGACGCTTCAAGAGTCTGCGAGGGACATAAACGAGAGCGAAGCGGATGGAGTGAAGAGAGAAGCGAAAGAGCGAAAGAGCGACAAACTCCTCCTCGCCCTTCGAGTCGTGCAATTGGTTGCGAATGCCGCCCTGCGGCGTGATAGAGCTTACAAACCCCGTGCAGCAGTTACTCTACGAATACTCGCGCATAAAGTCCTCGTGGAACTTCTTCAACCGCCTCACGTAGTCCTCCGTCCCGGGTGCGAGGAAGGTCGTTCGGAAGTGCCAGGTTCCAGGGGCCTGTCCGAAGCCGCTACCCGGGACCACGCAAATCCCCGTGCCCTCAAGAAGTTTCAGCGAGTAGTAGGCGTCTGGCGCTTGTCCGGCAGCTTTCGCGGCGGCGATGGCCTTGGGAGGAATGGTGATGGTCGGGAAGAGGTACATGGCGCCCTGCGATCGCCACGTAGCGTCAGTGAGTATCACTCTTCATACGAGACGAGCGAGAGGGCGAGGAAGAGCGAGAGGAGGAGGAGGAAAGATGGGATGAGGGGTGGACGCACCTCAGCGTCATTGCAAGTCACGCCTTCGAGTTCCCGGAACGCCTTGACGAGGATCTCGCTCCGCTCCTTCAGCGTCCGCGCAATCCCGCTGACCTCCTCCTTCCACAACGGATACGACTCGTCGCCCTCCTTGGGCGGCGTGCAAAGGATGTCGACACCAATCTGTCCTCCTAGCGACGGGCACAGCTGAATCGACGCGAGCTTGTACACCTGTTCCTCCGCCTCGGGGTGGAAGTTGCAAAGCTCGAAGTACCCTCCTCGGCGTCCGCACTCGCCCGACTGGCCCTTCGAGATCGAGTGGAACGAAACGAGCTCGACGTTGTCGGCGTATGGGGCGCCCATATCCTTCAGGGCCTTCTTGAACGAGACGAAGGGGCGCGCGTCACCGTAGACGTTCGACTGGTACACCTCATCGGCGAGGAGGACGAGTTTCTCTTCGTAGCAGAGCTTGATGATGTCCTGCATGTTCTCGCTCGACAAGCAGTTGCCGGTAGGGTTGCCGGGGTTAATGACGACCATAGCTTTGATGACCGTGCCCTCATGGCGGGCCTTCTCGAGGTTCGCCTTGAGGTTCTCGACGTCGAGACCCCAGTCGGCCGATTCTTCGAGGTAGTAAGGGACGGCGCGGGCGGCGTTGAGTGCGAGGGCGGCGGTGTAAAGGGGGTATTGGGGGATAGGGATGAGGACGCCGTCAAGAGGGCTCGAGATGAGGATCTGGAGGATGTTGGAGACACCGGTCGAGGCGCCCGCCGTCAGGTAGATCTTGCCAGGCGAGGAGGGATGGCCGTCGCGGTCTGTTCGCTTGCATAGTCAGCAAGAAAGACTCGCAATCGCCAGAGTGAACGAGTGTCGCGACCCACTCTCGATGAACTGGGCGACGCGTTTCCGAATCGCCGGGACACCCATCGAGTGCGAGTACGCTCCGACGCTGCCAATCTCCTTGAGGAGTGATCGTGCACGCTCGATGGCATCGCTGGGGAAGATGGACGAGGTCGAGGGGTGGTCGAGGAGGTCGGGGTATTCTGTCAAGGCCGACACCTGCGCGAACCGGATTCAGTCGGTCCGCATTCGTTCAGTCATTCCATTGCCCTGTCCTCTCAGCCAGTACAACGCAATACAGCCCCGCGATAAGCAGCAACCGGTTCTCCCCCACTTGACTCGCCGCCGCGGCATCCCCTCGTCGTCGCCTGA
Source organism: Rhodotorula toruloides NP11 (assembly GCF_000320785.1). Lineage (NCBI taxonomy): Eukaryota > Fungi > Basidiomycota > Microbotryomycetes > Sporidiobolales > Sporidiobolaceae > Rhodotorula > Rhodotorula toruloides. The sequence goes on along the minus strand of NW_015622985.1, from coordinate 233,593 downwards.
GCGCGCAAGAAGAGCGAACAGTGAGCTCACCTGTCGCAAGAACGTCAGGGGCTTCTGATCGAGCTGCTGGGGGTTGCCGATGTTGCAGTTGACGACCGTGTCGAACGGGAGACCCGCGTCCTTGCCCTTCTCCTCGAGCTGCTCGCGCAGTTCCTCTGCGCGGAGCGGGATCGCACCTCGGACGGCGTACTGCGCCTCGAGGACATGCTTGTTCATGCGCTCGTTGGTGAGGACGCGGTAGGCCGGGTCTCGCGGTTCGTCCGACGAGTGCATCTGGCGGTGGAGCGAGGTGAAGAGGGTCGAGGTGAGCGCCGACGCAAAGCTGGTCATCTTGGGCGTCTGCCTGTGCGCACTGGCGAGCACGCGGCGCGAGGTGGTCGTGGAGAGCATCGCAAAGGGGCGGACTGGGTCGGATGTGATGTGCCGACGGCGGGCGGGCGACGAGTCAAGCGAGCAGAAGGGCGCTCGAACTGGGCGCGACTGAGCTTTGGCACGGTCCGCGGAACTTGCGGAAAGAGCAGACGAAGAGGAGACCAAACGCCCGCTTGGATCGCTCTCCTCGACCAAGTCAAATCTGGTTCCAAGCAAGCGACAGCGGAGAAGAGAAAAACGACGAGCGGAGAACATCGCCATTCTCAGCGGGGCTAGAAGTGTGGAGGCGTGGCAAAAGGGAGACCTTCGCAATGCAGGAGGAACCCGTTCACTGCCTGCTCTGCGCCATTGAGCCCGTCCAGCGTCAGTACAACAGTCTATACATCTGTGGGAGACACCCGAGATCAGTGACCAAGTCGGGAGGCGAGCAAGGACCGTCGGAACGCACCTCTCCTACTTCTCCTCGCGCTCCTCGAGCTGCACCAAGATCTTGACCTGGCTCGGATCGCTCCTGAGCACCTCCAACCCCTTGTCGAACACCTCCTCGAGCCTGATCCGCGACGTGATCAAGTCGTCGACTTTGATCGTGCCAGCCGAGAGAGCGGCAAGGACTTCGCGCATGTCTTGGGCGTTGAAGCAGCAGGAGGAGGTGAGGGTCGATTCTTTTCCTAAGAGGTTCTGCGTCACGTCCCGCGCAGTCAGCTGAAGGTGCGCAAAGGGCAGTGGGGGAAAGGAGAGGCCGGACGCACCCACATGTCGACCGTGGGCTTCTTGTCCTTATCCCAAAGCGCAACCATCACGACCCTGCCCTTCTTCCTCACCCCCTCCATAGCCGCATCAAGTGTCCTCTGCATCCCCGCACAATCAATCGCCACATCCACTCCCCTCCCCTTCGTCAAATCCATCACACGCTTGACAACATCCTCCTTCGTAGGGTCCACTACCTCCGTTGCGCCGCATGAGTAGGCGATCTGAGCGCGCACAGGAGAGGGCTCGGAGACATAGACCGCTGATGCACCGCGAGCTACGAGTACGCGGGTGACGAGTGCGCCGATGGGTCCGGAACCGAGGACGAGGGCCGTCTCGCCGCGCTGGAAGGAGGAGCAGCCGACGGCGTGCCAGGCGACTGAGAGGGGCTCGGCGAGGGCGGCGATGTCGACTGTACGCGCGCCGCGAGGTCAGAGGCGAAGTCAGCGATTTCGGGACAGAAGCGACGGTCTAGCCTGTCGTCGAGTGCGAACGTACGAGGCACGTTGTCCGGCACGACATGCACGTTGGTCTGGGCGACATTGACGAAAGGCGCGAGACCGCCGGGCCTCGAGTACCCATACAGTCCGATCGGGGTCGCGCAGAGAGGCGTCAAGCCTTGCTTGCACGACTCGCATTCTCGGCACGAGATGACAGGTTCGCTGCGTGGTTACGAGGCGTCAGCACCGAGAAGGGAGGAGCAGGAAGCCAGGAAAAGGAGACGGACATGCACACTCGCGTCCCAACTTTCAACCTGCTCCCGTCGACGCCTTCGCCAACATCCACGATCGTCCCGCTGAACTCATGACCGAGCGTCTCGGGGATCGTGCGGCCAGTAAGCGGGTGTGGTTGGCCTGCGAAGAGCGAGAGTCGAGGGTTAGAGGCACTTTTTGAGAAGTAGAAGCTGAATAAGGGCCGCACCGGCTGGACAGCAGGTCAAGGGACCGTGGTAGACCTCATGCAAGTCGCTGAGAACGGGAAGGGAGGCGTCAGCACGGAGAGCGGAGGGTTCGAGTGTCGAGAGGGATGAGGGGGGAGGCTCACGAGCCGCAGATGCCTGCACGCGGACCCGCAATCGGTCAATTCCAACGCCTCCAACTCTCATGCAAGGCAGCTTCACGCACCGCAGTAGCTGACCTTCACCCTCACCTCTCCCTTCTCGAGCGGGGGAACCTCGACCTCCTCGAGCTTGAGCGCCGGCGTGCCGCGATAGACCTGTGCGAGCATTCGTTCGGGAGCCATACCAAGTCGTAGCAAGTGTCAAAGAGGCGAGCGGAGGAGGAGACGAGGAGCGAAGGGTGTTCGTTCGCTCGGAAGCCGATTCCGAGCGGGTGGGGTGGACGACGGATCGCTGTCGCGCGAGGAGGGGACTTTCCGGCGTATCGAGCATAGCAATGCAGCCCTGGGAACGCCTTATTGTAGAGGACGACGAAGAGACGCGTTGCAGTCGCGGGAACCCAGTCCCCCGTCTACCCGCTCAAGATCCTGATCGTCTCCTTCTCCAACTCCTTCACGCCCGCCTTCAATCCCGCCTTGACCGCCGCACTCCACAACTCCCTGTCCTCCTTGCGCTCGGGCTGGTTCGCCTCGTAACGGACGAAGGCAAGGAGGGTGACCGTTGTATAGAAGCGCTCCTGGACGCTAGTCGAGGCGGAGGGGGCGTCAAGAGTGGCGGAGACGGCTCGGAGTATGTCGGAAAGGCGAGAGAGGATGAGCGGGAGGAGGGAGGAAGAGGTGGAAGTGGGCGAGAGATGCGTAACGACGTGCCGGACGAGGTCGAGCAATGTCGGAGCGTCGACGGCGGTGACTGCGAAGGCCAGCTACGTCAGCAAGTATATATGCGAGACGAGAGAGAGCGAACACACCATCCGGTCCAACAGCATTCACCGTCGCCTCGACCACATCCGCAACACCCGCCATCTTGTCCCACGGGACGACCTGCGCCATGTTGCACACGACCTGGAGGAAGAGCCGGCGTTCGGCGATGTCGAGCGGAAGCTGGGAGGATAGCCAGCCGAGCAGGCCGTTGCGGGAAAGGAGCTCGCGTGCGGCTGCCGGGATCGAGGTTGCGCGGATGAGGAACTGCATTGAGTGCGATGTCAGCGCGGAAAGTCACGAAAAGCGAGCGTGTACGGACTGACCTTGAGGACGAGCTTGCGGAGAGGCGGGTCTTGCCTGCTCGCTTCGAACAGCGACGCGAGAAGCTCGAAGACCTGTCGGCGCCGGTAGATCTTCCAGTCCTGAGAGGCGTAGACGCGGATCAGCACAATTGTCGAGTATTGAAAAGGCAGCCTGACGAACCTGCGACCGCACGAGACCCTCCGTCAAGTACCTCACCATCCAAGCCCTCTCCTCCCTCGGCGCCGCCGCATACTCATCCGTATTGCTCGAATAAAGCATATTGTAGAACAGCGGGACGTCGCGGACGTCCATCGTCGAGCGCTGGAGGAGGAAGCGCATGAAGGGCGGGTAGAGAGCGGATTCGGGAGAGCCGATGAGAGAGACGCAGTGTGCGAGGAAGAGGGCGATCGAGGAGGGGATTGCTTCGCCCGCTTGGGAGTAGATCGTCAGGCGCACTTGGGTCAAGACGAGGACGAGCTCGTCTTTCTCGCGGAACGCGAGCGGCTGTGCGGGCGAGCGGAAGAGGTGAGCTGCGGGACGGGCAGAGCGTGAGAAGTGGACTCACTTCGGCCTTCTTCAGCAGAGCCGCAAGCGCCGACCTTGCCAGTCCGCGCAGGCCGTTGTCACTCGACGCAAGCGCCGCGACGACCGTGCCGAGCATGCCACTCTCGAGCAGCGTCGTCCACTCCTGCAGCTTCAAGTCGTCCTCATCCGCAAGCGCCGCGACGAACGGCACGATGAAGTGCGGGTCGTATGTCCTCGCGTCGTCTTCAGCCGCGGACGACGTGCGAGTCGAGGCGAACGCGCGAGCCCAGCTGCGACAGACGAAAGTCTTCTGACTCGCGGCAATAGCAGCGATGCGGGTGCCGTCAAGGAGCGAGGCCGAGTCGATCGAGGGCGCCCAGTTGCGAAGTGCCGGCGAGACGGATGCGCCGCTGACGAGCTCGATGCGCTGGAACAGGTCGAGGAGAGAGCGGTCGCCGGGGGACAGAGTACCTCGGTAGAAGGGGACGAGGCGCTCAACGGAACGGGCGTTCGCGGCGGCCGTGGGCGAAGACGATGCGAGAGCGAGGACGAGTGCAAGGGCGGAGGAGACTGCGGTAGGCGAGTCGGTTGGGTTGGCGGTGAAGGCGTGGAAACGGGGCGACGCGAAGATCTCGTTGAGGTGCCGAGTGACCTCGTTGTCCTGTGCGACGACTAATCAGTGTTTTTCTCGTAAAGAAAGCTCCCGACCAACGCACCTTCAGCTGCTGCTGCTCACAAAGAGCCGTGCCGAGCGCCGTCGCGTAAGGCTGGTCGAGCCGCCTTGTCGTGATGGCCGTGATGAGCGGGCTCAGCGCATTGCTCGTCAGCGACAACGTCGTGCGTTCGTGAAGCGTCGCAGCTGTTCGGGAGAAGTCAGCTTCGACCGAATGGGTGCAATCGCGAGCGACTCACTCAGAGCCTCCACGAGCTGCCTAACCTCCTCTCCATCCTCCTCATCCTCCGCGAACCGTCGCACCAGGCCCTCGAACGTCGCGTTCACGAATGCTTCAAGCATACTCGTCAGGGTCTGTCGCGTCCTCGCCAAAGTCGAGGCGAGCCTGATGTCGGCAGCGCGGAAGCCGTCGCGACCGAGACCTGTCAGACGAGCTCGCAGGACCGCCTCAACCTCCTTGGAGGTGTCATGCGAGACGATCACCGCGACCGCTCGCAAGGCCTCGGCAGCCGCGCGTGCGGGCGACGTCGCAAGTTGCTGAACGAGCGCTGCGACGATGTCCGGCTGGACCGAGGCGTTCGAGTCGACCTTCGCCTCAGCGACTTTGACGAGTGCCTCTAGCGGTGCGGCTAAGGCGACGAGGTCCGTCTCGACGCCCTTTCCTGCAAGCCAAGCGGCGAACCGGACGCGCGCGGCCGTAGAGCGGTACACGAGCGCGGCGAGCGTCTTTGCTTGCGCCGTCGAAACGGCGGAACCGGCGAGGAGCTCGGCAGCCCAGTCGTCTGCCTTCGGAAGGCTGCTCCACTCCTTCGAGCGAGTTGCCGAGGAGGTCGAGAAAGGGAGCAGCGCGTCGGCGCCTTTGACGAGGACGTCGCCTGCCTTCTCAAGACCGTCGATGGTCAAGAGGGTGTTTAGGCGGGAGAACTGAGAGGACCAGAACGAGAGGAAGGAGGTCGAAGTCGGCAGGTCGAGGACGCGGGCGAAGGCGGAACCGAGAAGCTGCTTCGATGCTGGGTCGAGGGTGGTGGGATCGGCGCTGAAGTGTGAAAGGAGCGCCTCGAGGAGGGGAAGGGAGGAGGTCGTGGCGAAGAAGGGAAGGAGAGGGCCGGCAGCGAGTACGCGCTGGGAGAGACCGGTTGGAGGTGGCGGCGGCGATGAACGGCGCTTGCGCTTCTTCGCGGGTGGCTCAGACGCGGGATTGACGGGGGTGAGATCGGCGAGAACGGCGTCGCAAAACGGCTGGACGAGGAGGATATCGGAAGAGACGGTCGGGTCAAGCACCTGACCGACCAGTCGAACCGTGTCTGCGCAAGAGAAGATCAATCACAAGCTCGCGCGAATGCTGTGAAGGCAACGTACTCGTGTAGCCGGCGGAGGAGAGACCATCCCGCTTGAACACGCCGAGCAATCCCTCCTGAGCGACCAACATCTCCTTGATCTCCTTCTTCGGCGCCTCGCCCGCTTGACCGTACGCCCGCACGATGAATGCGGTGACCTCATCGGCTTGCGAGCCGTTGACGAAGCGGTGCAACAACAGTCGCACAGTCGGGACGTGGAAAGACGAGGTCGAAACGAAGCCGAGGATTGTTCGCGCGATGGACGGGTGGGTCAACTCGGTCGCACGCGCGTGGATGAGGACGAGGGGTAGTGGCATCGCAGCAAGGACACGCTGGAGCTGTGTCGAGTCGGCGAGCGAGGCGAAGACGTTCTGCTTGACGGGACTCAGGGACGCGACGACCGAAGCGAGTTCGTCGTCCTCCGATTCCTCGAGACGCGAGGCGAGTGCAGGCACAACACCATCGACAACCTCGTGACCCTGCGCGACGGCGAGACAGTCGCGCAACAACCTCACGAGCTCCTCCTCCTTAGGAAGCTTCTCCTCAAGAACATCCACCAACTGCCCTACCATCGAAAGCTCCTTCTGCTGCGCCAAGAAGTGCAGCACACTATCCTTGACGAACGCGCGCACCGCGTCGTCCTGATTCGCCGCAAGTTCCGCCACGACCGTCGCGAGCAACCTACTGAACCCCCTTTCGGCCTCTTGCGCCGAGTGCTCGAGCTTCAAAGGCGCCGTGAGCGTCTTCTGCACGCATTTGGCGAAAAAGTCGAGTACGACGTCCATCTCTTCGCTCGTCGCTGACCTTCCAGTACCCTCAGCCGCAGGGACCGGCAACGCTCTCAACCAAACATCCACCTCGCCCTCATCCACCGCGTTCGCTCCAGGCACCCCAAACAACAACGGCGAGTCGAGTTGTCTCCTCAGAATCTCGCGCAAGAGCGCGCGGTTCGAGCGGGTGGCGGGCGTGCGGTAGAGCTGGAAGAGCGGGACGAGGGAGGACTTGTAGTGGTCTCCGGGGCGGTTGAGGGAGATGTTGGATGAGGAGGAGTGCGCGGCGGCGAGGCGAAGGGCGTAGGAAGAGGAGATGGCGAGTAGGCCGGAGGAGCCTTGTGCGTCGGTCGAGTCGGTGGAGGGCGAGGCGGGCCGGGCATGTTGGGCGTACGTCTGAGGGAGTTTGGCGAAATCGAATTTGAGCGTGGCGATGAGCGAGGGTGCGACGCGGTGGTAGAGGAAGAGGAGGCGAAGTGCGACGTTGGTGCGCAGGAGCGCGCCTTCAGCCATCCCGTCGTCCTTCTTCTTCGGTGCCGTCGCCTCACCATCCTTCTCCTTCCCAGCTGCCGCCGACGCAGCAGCAGCCGCCGCTGTCTTGGTCATCAAACCCACAACAATACTCGGATCCGGCAGCCGATTCCTCAACTCGTCCCTAACTTTCCTCGCCTGAACGGCCCACCTCCCTCCCTCGCCCTCCTCAAGCACGCGACTCGTCTCAGCCATAACCTCAAGGACTTTCGCAGCCTTCTGGAGGATCGAGAGGAGGAAGAGGGACGAGAGGAACGAGACGAGGGGTGTTTCGTGCGTGATGGATTTGGTGTACCAGGCGCGGTTGAGGGTGGAGGACGTAGAAGGCGGGAGGATGGTATCGAGGATGGTGGAGACAGCCGGAGGAGGGGCCGTTCCGCCCTTCGACAAGTCCCGCGCGACAGGCAGCCCAACCACCTGCGTCGCAAACGTGATCGCGCTAACCCACCTCGAACTCAACCTCGGATCTAACGAGCTCGGGAACTTGGTCCAGAACGCTCCGGCGAGGATCGGTGCAGAGCGAAGGATCTCGAGACCCAAGTCTCGCTGGCGCGGGGATTCGGTGACTTTGAGTGCGCGGAGGAGGGTCGAGAGGACGCGTTGAGGGTGGGACGAGCGGCCGGGTGGTGAGGAGGCGATTTGGTCCGAGAGCCAGGTGGTGAGCAGTTGGAGGAAACGGTGGATTGAGAGTGAGGGGTGGGAGGGGGGAACGTCGTCGTCGCCAACTGGGAGCGGGTAGTCGTACAACTTGACGAGCTGTGTGGCACCAAGTCAGCCAACTTCGGGAGATCAAGAGAGGGAGAACGCACCTCGTTGATGCACGCCTCATCAAACACGTTCCTCCTCGCCTCGAGCCCAACCCTCCGTTCAACCACCACCTCCCTCGCCACAACCTCCAACACAAGCCCGACCACACTCTCGGGATCCTCATTCAAGCCCTTGAAGACGCCGCTCAACAAGCCCTTGGTTTCGAGGACTTGGGATTTGAGGCGGACGTCCGAGGCGGAGAGGAATGAGAGGACGAGGAGGATCAGGAGAGTGCGGATGTCGGGTTTCGAGAGGGCGTTGGAAGAGGTGAGCGAGCGGAGGCGGGTCTTGTACAGGCGAGAAGTGACCTGCGCGAACGATGCGAGTCAGTTTCTGCGATCAACATGATGCGGAAAGGTGTGCGCACCTTGGGCGACCACCCAAAACACCCAAACACCTTCCTCGCATACTTCCCACCGCCGAATCCAACAAGCACATTACACAACTTGAGCGACGCAGTCGTGACATCGTTTCGTCCCGGGTTCAAGCTCCGTTCGAGGTAGGGGTGGTATTTCGGCGAGAGGAGGGTCTTGAGCAGGTCCGGGGAGGGCGTGAAGGGGTCTGTCGAGGCGAGGCGGACGAGGGAAGTCAGGCAGGAGAGGACGGCGGTCGAGAGCGGGGAGTTGTTGGTCTGCGGGCGAACGGCCGGCGCTTAGCTCGCGCCCTTGGCAGTGTCAGTCAGCCCCACACACCTTGTTAGCCAGGTCCCACGCCTCGAAGACGCCCTCGCAGCCCGGGTGCAGCTTGAGGTAGTCGAGCAAGAGGTCCGGCTGCGCTCTCGGCGCCTCCCTGGCGACCAACGCCGCTGCCCGCTTGTCGATTTGATTCAGAGCTGTACATGCATACCATCTGCGTCAGTCCAGCCGGTCATGCGGGTCCACGAGGGGAGAGCGCACCCGCTTGAAGCGCTGCGGCATCCCTGGTCTTGAGCGAGCGCACGACGGCGTCTGGCGAGTCGAAGGGCGGGATGGTCGCTTGTTGTGGCTTTGCCTGCCTATGCGGCGGTGGCTGGCCCGCTGTCTGCCCGTCCATGGCCTGTGGAGAGTGTGAGAGTTGGATGAGCTCGCGCTCGAAGCGATGAAGGCGAGGGTCGCTCGCAAAGTGTCACCTTGGAGTGAATGGACTGGCTGGTAAATCCAGCGAGAGTGTATTGCATTACTGTAAGATATTTCTAGTATCCAGAGGGACATTGAGTTGAACCTCCTCCTCGCTCGCTCGCTGCCATCGCTCACCCCTTCACGACTTGACCACCGCACGGCGCACAGAGGGATGGCGACCGTCGCACGCGCATTCAAGGCCACCGCACCCGCCGCCCAACGACTGCGGCGCACGCGCGACCCGCTCACCTCGTCCTCCGTCGCCCAGCACTTCACCCTCCCCTCCGGCTCACACTTTGTCGTGCGCCCTCCCCCGTCCGTCTTGCCGCCCACCCTGCCAGTCCCACCAACCGAGGCGGCACTCCCTCACGCCGACAAGTTCGCACAGACGCCGTTCGCGAGCGCAGTGCACCAACCCGCCGTAGCTTCATCGCTTCCGCCCTCCTTGCACGCCCAGCAACCCCAGCAGGCGAATCAGCACCTCCTCGCTCCTTCTCGACCACCCCCCGCCACCCCCGAAAAGAAACTCTCGCCTCAAGAGGTTCAGGAGTTGCAGGCATTGAGGCGGAGCGACTCGAACTACTGGACCACGGGCACCCTCGCGCGCAAGTTTGGCGTCTCGCGCAACACGGTCACGATGCTCGGGTTTGGCGAGGGGATCGAGGCGGAGAGGATTGCGGCGGAGCGCAAGAGGGTCGTCGACGCGGCAAAGGCGAGGAGGGAGGAGAGGTACGGATGGCGCAAGGCGATTGCGCGCGAGGAGAGGCAGCGGAGGAGGACGCTGTGGTGAGAGGTGGAGCGTGTACACTCGTTTTGCATCGCAGGGTCGCATCTCGCATCTTGTGTCGAGGAGGAAGAGGTCGTCTCTTGCCGCTCGCTCTCTGGCGCCGTCTGGCTTGGTGAGAGTGCTCTGATAGAGCATAGTGTTGCATCTACGGAGAGACCAGCAGGCCTCGCTTGTTGTCACCACCCCCTTCGCTCCCTCTCGCCTCTCTCGCTCCGTCACTTTACCTGCTCCCGCTCGCACGCTCTAAAAAGCCCAGCTAGCAAGCCAAGACGGCTTTTCCACTGCTACACTCCTTCCAGCGCCAGTCCCGCACCCGCCAGCTCGTCTCCCTCGCGCTCCTCGCCCTCGTCCTCCTCCTCATCTCTCCCCACCTCCGCTCCTCCTCCTCCAGCGACTCGATCCTCTCCGCGCGCTATCCGCCCTCTCCACCCACCACTCCCACCTCCCTCCACCGCCCTTCCCATCCCTCAAAAATGGCCTCCCCAACCGTCCTCCCCTCTCTCCAAAAACACTCTGCCACGATCATCTTCCTCCACGGCTTGGGCGACTCCAGCGCAGGCTGGGTCCCGTTGGCTGCGGCGCTGAGGCAGAAGAAGCAGTTTGGGCACGTCAAGTTCGTGTTGCCGACCGCGCCTGTGCAGCCTGTGACGGCGAATGGCGGGTATCGGATGACTAGTTGGTGCGTTGCGCTTACTCAAAAAGAAGAGATCAGGGTGGGTAAAGCTCACAGTGCACGCACACGCGGGCAGGTTCGACATCCAAGACCTCGGACCCGCCGGCCTCCGCGCCGAAGACGACACGGGGATGCTTTCCTCCGTGCGGTCCATCTCGTCCCTAATCTCCTCCGAAATCGACTCTGGCATCCCCGCAAACCAGATCGTCGTAGGAGGATTCTCGCAGGGCGCGGTGATTGGTTATTTGACGGCCTTGACGAGTGAGAGGAAGCTTGCGGGCGTGGTCGCGTTGAGTGGGTTCTTGGGAATGGCGGACAAGGTCAAGTCGGTGAGCTTCGCCTCGGTTCGTACCTCTGCCGCGCCCAGCTTTGCCAGAGCGGGCGTGGCTGGTTGATGCTCACGCGTTCTTACACACGTTTGCTCGTCCGCTCGCTCCATGCAGATGCTCAGCGACCACGCCACCTCCCTCCCGATCTTCCACGGCCACGGCGACGCTGACCCTGTCGTGCAGTACAAGTGGGGCCAGCAAACGATTGCCAAGCTGGAGGAGCTCGGGTTCAAGAGTGTCGAGTTCAAGACGTATCCCCGTGCGTTCCCTCTGTCCCCCACCCTTTCCGTCGCGCGCGCTGTCTATTGTGAGTGAACGGGAACGCTGACGAGTAGAGTACAACATCCGCAGGGATGGGCCATTCGTTCTGCGACGAGGAACAGCGGGATTTGGAGCGCTTCCTCGAAAAGGTCCTCCCGGCCGAGCCTTCCTCGTAGACTGTTACTCCTGGCACTACACTCGTCAGTATCGTGCACACGGTGAGATGACTGGGTAATCCAGAGAGAGGGGGAAAGTGAGCGCACCTTCGTCGACCGGCTCGTCGTCGAACCGCTCTTGCCGTCGTTCCTTTCACTCGCTGTCGCTCGCTGAGCTTGTGAAGATGCTGGGACAACGTCGGATAGCGACTCGACTCGCTCAGACTGCCCGCGCGCGACCGGCACTCGCTCCCCGTTCGCGCACACTCACCACCACCTCCCGACCCTCTGTCGCCTCCTCACCACCACACTCACACCCCGGCCAGGCTCCAAAACGCTCGCTCTTCCTCCTCTCGACTGCATTGGCGACGACAGGCTTGCTGGCAGGCTACGGACTCGCCCTGGCCGCTCCCAGACCAGGACTCGTCTCGCTCGTCTTTCCCCATCCGACTCCGCACCCGCCTAGCGCCGACTCGCCTGAAGCGGTCGAGCACACAGACGTGATCGAGAAGGGCTTGCACGAGTTGGAAATCGTGAAGAGGTTGAAGGCGGAAGTCGTTCCTTCCCTCACACCCGCCGACGCATCTTCATCCGACGCCGCACCAAGCCAAGCAACCTCACTCACCAACGCCGCCTCTCAACTCTCCCCCACATCCGCTCTCGACACGCCCCTCACTCCCCGTTACACCCTCTCCCGTCCATATGCCGCCACGCCCCCCGGCCCACACTCCCTAAGCGGCTACACCCTCCGCGGACCCGGGAAATTCGCCGTCCCTCCACTGGTGTTCACCACCAAGGACAAGAGGGAGAGCGTGTTGGTTGTGCATGTGGGAGGAGGGCTGTGTGGACATGAGGGTGTTGTGCATGGCGGGTTGTTGGCGACTGTGATGGATGAGGCGTTGGGCAGGACGGTGCGTCGCGAGACTCGCTTCATTCTACTTCTGCCTGTCTGACTGCGAGTACAGCGAGTTGATTGAACTGCATCCCATACCCACGCGCAGGCCCTCCTCAACCTCCCCACCAACATCGGCGTCACCGCAACCCTGACAATGAAGTACAAGAAGCCGACTTTCGCAAACCAATACCTCGTCATCCGGACCGAGTTGGTGGAGCAGAAGGGACGGAAGGCTTGGGTCAAGGGCAAGATTGAGAGTACGGATGGGGAGACGTTGGTTGAAGCCGAGTGCGTCGCACGTTTCGCTTTGGTCTCTCTTCCGAGTTTAGTGAGGAGGGATTGCTGATACTCGATGTGCGGTACAGGGCCCTCTTTGTCGAGCCGAGGATGGCCAAGTTCCTCAGCAACTCGAGCGTTCGCGAGGCGCTCAAATAGACGTGCGAGGATGGCGTAGACGTATCTCATGGGTAGAAACTGATATGCATACCGATGCGCTGAATCGTAGCTTGTCGAGGAACCAGCGTTGAGGACGCTATGAGTAACGCACGAGTTAAGGCCTTGAGGCGAGCGCGTTCGAGCTTTCGGCAAGTTCCGCTCATTCGTCCGCAAGCCATCGCGCAGAGCGTGATCAACGAGCGTGCATGCCAGCCCAAAAACGAGTGTAACAGTGTCTGTCCCCCTTCCTCCCCTCCCCCTCCCTCGCTCGCTCTACTCATCCTTCAACCCTCCGGCGTTCGCGACCGACCCGACTCCGCCTCCTCCGTCGTTCCCTCGCGGGTCACCTTTCCCTTTTCGCTTGACGCGGGACCACATGCCTACTGAGGGGTCTGTTCGCGGGCGAGTGAAGCGAAAGAAGTCAGTCTCGCACGTCTATCACGCATCATAGCAGCTTCAGGCTCGGCAGCTGGGAGCCGCAGAGCGCAGCACGTGACGAGTGGAGAGACGCACCAGTGATGAACCTCCAAGTGACGCCCGGCCAACTCGTATGCACCGGAAGCGGGTCATAGAACTCCTTCGCAATGTCGTGCAACTTCCACAGACGCGTCCAAGGGACGGAGGGGAAATCGTGGTGTTCCTATACGAAATTGAGATTGTTAGTAAAGGTCGGAGGAGGCCCTAGGAGGGAGGGAAGGGATGGGGAGGGGAAGGTACCTGGTGAAGGCCGACCTGCGGGTGCGGGATCGTTAGTGACTGCAGCCGGTAAGCGAAGGAAAGGTTGAGCTGATACTCACGTTGTAGCACAGGATGTTGAGCGGGCCGTAGTACGACCATGTCTCCTGGTCGTGTCCGTCAAAGAGGTAGTGCTCCGCGATCTGCTCGCCGGTTCGTCAGTCTTCGCCACGCCAAGAGAGGAGAGTGGATGTCAGGTTCGTACGAAGTGACCAGCGCATGGGTGCAAGCTGCCCGCCATGTGGCTGCTGAGGAGGAAGTAGAGCATCGAGTACCAGCCGAGGAACTTGACGACGAGCGCGTTGAACGAGAGCTGGACGACCATGTTGAGGGCCATCCAGCGCGTCGGGGCTTGATAGCGGATGAAGCCGGGCCTGAGGGCGTAGAAAAAGATCTGGAATGTGCTGAGGAGAGAACGTACGAAGATGTTGATTAGCTCTCGCCTCCTTGACCCGGTTCCAACCGGCCGAAGCAAACACACCAGAAGAATGTCTTGCCGAGGACAGTCTTGAGTACGAGGAGCTCGAGTCGAGAGGGGAGGTCGGTGTCCATGCCGTCCTCGCCGAGGAACTGGCATCAAGTCCAAGGTCAGCAGTCGTCTCTTTGGTCCCATCGCCTCGCGCGCACTTTGTGATGCTCGATGTGGTACTTCTTGAACATCATCGCGAACGGCACGCCAATCGGCAAGTTGGCAAAGATCGCAAACAGCCTGTTCGCCCTGACTCCACGGAAGGCGAGGTTGTGGGTGATCTCGTGTACGGCGAGAAAGGTGTTCTGGTTGGCGGTGCCGCCGATGAGGTAGGCGAATATCCAGAACTTCCAGGAGAAAAAGGGTGTGTTGCGGAGGTAGAAGGCGGTGCTGAATTGGACGAGCGTGACGAAGAGGACGACCCATTTCGTCAAGGGTTCGTGGCCCATCAGCTTGGTGATCTGCGGGAGAAGTGGCAGTGAATACAAATACTTGAAAGAGACGACAATCCCCTTCGAAGCGAAGGAACGGGAAGTCGGCACCGACAGCGCACCTCTGGGTGGGCCTTCAGGATCGCCTTCCGCCGCGTTCGGTGCGGCTCCTCCGTCATCTGCCACAGAAAGTCGCTCCCGTCCATCGCAGGCTCAATAGTCCTCGGCGCCCACTGCTCGCCAGGCAACACCCAAGCCGGCTTCCCCTCGTCCACACCCGGCGTCGTCGCGCGCGTCTCTGCCTCCTCCGAGTCGGATGACGATGCTGGCGTGCCCGTGGACGACGAAGAGGAGGAGGAAGAGCGAGCCGAGGTGCGGGGTCGCAGCGACGGGGGAAGCTCCTCAGCCCCGCCGAAGAGGTCGAAGCGCGTCTCTGGGTCGGCGAACTGAGCCATGGCAGATCCGAGCAAGCAGACACGCGCGTGACCCGACAAAAGCGGTGGAAGCGGGTGAAGGGGAGGAGACGCCCCAAACTCTCGCCACGAACCATGTCCCGGCTCCGCTTCACACACGCTGGTTGGGCTTGGTTGCTTCGCTGGGCTACTTTTCACGCCTACAGCAATCGCTGAGCGCAGTCACTGCCGCCCGCCGGTCTCCAGCTCGACCCACGACCACCTATCGACTGATGAGGTTTCGCGGAGGCTTGCAGTCGGGCGAAGGCGCCGGGCGGGTGGAGTGAGCTCATGGGCTGGCTCATATTGCTCACATGAAGCCACAGTGTTGCGCCCGACCCAGTCGACGCGCATGGAGACCGCCGACGGGACCTCAGCACGCTCCTTCACCATCCCTCGTCCCGCTATCAGCGCTCCCCTTGCCTTGTACCGCCATCACGCCGCCCCTACGGCTTTTACGTCCATTTTGAGCGCACTGAGCAGCGGCAGAATAGCCAGCTGGACGGCACTTGTCTTGAGCGGCCTTAACACCGCACCACATCGACGCCTCTTTCCCGCTCTTCTCCCTCCGCGCATATGTCCTGCTTCGGCGCCACAATCTGCACACCCACATTGCGTAGACTCCGCGCCACTGCTGCCGAGGGCACCGCGCATGTTGCCACGGCAGGCGGACGCGTCTAAGCGGTACCTTCTCAGGCCAGACGACAGGCTTTCTCGCCTTGCTGAGGCTTTCCTGTAGCTCAGTCTCGCTCGCCGTACGTGTAAAAGGTGCTCTCCGTTTCAGCGCGCCGTAGCGACCGGCAAAGTTGCCTGGCAATTCTCGCGGAGTCTCGAGGAAGAGCAGAGCGTGACGACAACCGGGAAGCGCTCAACGGGAGGAGGCGCTTTCGGCTCGCTCCTGCTCGAAAGCTGTGGGTTCAGGAGAGCATTCCCGCTCAAGGAGGAACAAGCGGAGCAACCGTGAGCGCAAAGCGACGCGGATTCGGTCTCGCCCCTGCTCAGCGGGCGCAGATGGAACGGCGCACTCATATTAGGGCTTTCCCGCGCAATGGACGGTGCCATGGCACGTCAAGCAATGCTCCAAGCGAGAGCATGACCGCTAGGAAGCCGTCCAAGGCCGACTTCGACTTGCGGTTTGCGCGGAGACGCGAAAAGCGGGAGCCGACACGCCCTCACCACGCCTGACCGGTTCTGGCAGATGGAGTACTCTCAGTAGGTCCTGTTGAACAGCTTCCCGGTCCCATCGCAGCGAATGACGGGCGTCGAGGTTGTGCGAGGTCATCGAGTCTCGAGTTCGTTTCTTCGACTTCTCTGCACCCATTCGTCCTCGCACACCGCGTCTTCTTGCTCGCGCAGACGTGTGACATGTCGGAGCAGGTCTCGGAGCGTGGCACGGGCGCTCTCGCGTTCTCAGCGCCGCGAGATGAGCGAACCCAGCGCTTCCTCGCCCCCGGACCGTCTTCTGCGCCGTCACACGCGCCTTCGACGACGGGCATGGATTTGCAGTCCTTCTCGAATGTTACTCTGCCGCCCATGCGGACTTTGCGGCTCGGCGAGCCTCTTCAGCGCGAGGGAGACGTCGTACAGCAGGAGGGGGGCGGTGCTCGACTTGTTCAAGGCATTGCGAGGCCCTGGTGCGTCCGTGCGAGCTTGTACGCCTTTGACACTATCTGACAGACCGACCATCACATGCAGTCCGCCCCGTGAGGCACCGCACACGCACACGAAGAGCGAGCCTTCTCCTCCTCATCCAAGTTCCGACTCCGAGCCAGACTTGCCGATGACGAGATTGCTGCACTCGACGTCGCTGGAGGGGGTGCAAGCTGCCATCCAGGAGATGCGCGACGTGCTGAACGGCTGTGCGCAATTTTCACCTCGTTGCCTTCTCACCCGCGAGGCAGAGACGACTTTCTGACATTCGCGGATTAGCAGTCTCTTCTCCCGACCGCATTCGGGTCCTCTCCGGCCACGCCATTTCCTCCGTCTTCAACGCGAACGAGCCGAACGTCCGCAGCCGACTCTGGACCGACTGGGGCATCTACTCGTCCCTCTGCAGTTCTCTCGGCGTTCCCGTCTACCCTATCCAGCCTGACAAAGTCGCCTTTGTCCTCGCGACTCACTCGAACCTGCCCATCGCATCAGTTCTGCGAAGTTTGAGCACGGTGCGGGAACAGATCTCGGCGGGAATGGTGCGAGGCATCTTCGATACGCTCAACGAGGCGGCCAAGGCTTCGCGGCATCTTTGGCCGGACGTGGCATGCTTCGTACGAAGTGCGGACAACTACGAGGTCACGAACGAGGTGTTGCTGAACCTGCCGAGCACGAGGTGCGTCCCGCGCCTTCCTCATCCCTTTTCTCGACTGACCGCGCTATTTGCAGCTCAAACGTCAGCAAGCCAGCGACAGCCAGTTTCTACAGACGGCCCGAGCCTCCAGTCCGAGTTGCGCCAGTCCCGGCACTGCAAGACTCGTTCACCTCGCGCCCGCTCCTCACCCAAGTTCCGCCTGCTCCGCCTCCTCCCGCTCTCGTCACGCCGCCTCCAGAACAGTTCTTTCAGCGTACGTACAGCTTGCACAGGTATGTGCAACGTGCTAACATCCCGATTTGAGCAGCTTCCCGCGCCCATGATCGAAAACCTCGACGAACGCTGCGAGCTGTCTGCGACGACCTCTCCGCCTTTCTTGCGGAACTGCAGGCTCAGCCACATGGTGAGCTTCACAGTGATCTCCGCATGTGCACGAGCCTGACGCACTTCCGCCAGACCTCGAGACGTTCGACGTCGCCCAGAAGCGCTTCCAGCAAACGGTCAACACGCCCGCCTACGCCGCTCGCGCCGCCCACCTCCACAACACGGCCCTCATCTACACACACATCACTGCCGTGCTCGAGTTCCCGACCTACCCTATCACGACCGCAAAACTCGCCGTCTTCGCACTCGCCATGACGCCCGGCCCGCTCGGCGAAGTGCTCGACTCGGCTTGCCTGTCTCTCAAGTCCAAGCGGGACTGTCCACGAGCAAGCGGGAAACAGCTCGAGTCGCTGCTCAAGGACGTGACGGTCGTGCGGATGATTACGCGAGGCGGTGACGATCGGATTCCGGACGAGGAGAAAAGCGAGTGGAAGCGGTGGTGGGAGGAGATTACGGACGACTGGAAGGGCGCGTCCAAGCCGTGAGTGTCTCTTCTCTGCGTCAATGCGCTTGTAGGAGCCTTACTGACGGGTTTGAGCGAAACAGGCGAGACGAAGGACGACCTTCTCAACCCGCCCGAAAGCGCGTCAAGCGCTCCCCTTCGCCTGGTGCGCCCTATCGCTTTGACTATACGCTCACACCGCACATGTTGACGTGCCTGTCGTTTTTGCAGCCGCATCGGACGTCTCCGCGGCGTCGACCTCCCGACTCACGTCGAAGAAAGGCCGACAACCTCGCTCGCGTATCGCCGGCCCCGATACTTCTCGCGCCTCGTCACCCGCATTCTCTCGACGAGGTACGCCGAGCGCCAGCGCCCGCGGCGGAAGGCGAGGCGGCTACGGCGGCGCCGGCTCGACTCGCTCGCAGCCCGTCTCGCCCGAGCCTGTCTACCCTCGATGGATCCCGCGACAGAAGGGTGTCCTCCCTGCCGATCGGCGAGAACCTGAGCTGCCGCCGATCCTCGACTCGCCGTGGTACGTGCCGAAGAAGAAGAAAATCAAGGCGGAAGACGACGGCACGGGCTCGGTCGACGGCAAGAGCGTCGAGGGTGAGGACTCGGCGAGTGATGAAGAGGACGAGAAGAAGCCGCAGGGACGGTCTGTCGCGCTTAACAGGCCTAGGAGGGGCGGGACGGACATGCAGGTCTTCGACATCAGCCTCCTCTGGACTTGATTCCGCGCATATTCCACTTAGACTCCTTACATCGATACTGTCCCTCGTACATCTATTTCGCATCGTCTGGCTATCCATCCTTTCCTCCGCAAGCCTGTCGTACTCTTCTTGTAGATCGCGCATCGGCGCAACGTGACCTTTCACGAGACATTCGCATTGCGGGCTAGTATTGACGACAACACAGAGGACACAGACAGGCTGGAATGCTAAGCAAGCGGACTAGTGCTCGGCGCGACGGTGCGGAAGGAAGATGGCGAGTCAGAGATGCCCTTCTTCGGCTCCGCCGCTTCGTTCTCCTTGCCCTCGCCTCCATGAACAGTTGCGAGGGCAAGGAGAACGAAGCGGCGAAGTGGCTTGCGACCCTGCAGTCGCGGATCGCCTGCGACGAAAGGCTCAATCTTGCCTCCTTCGCAGAGAAGCCCTCGCATCTTGCGTAGGAGGCAGGCCTCGACGGTGCGCCGACGCTCTCGAGTCGCGCTGGATGGGCGTACTTCCGTCTTCGACGCGGTGGTAGTCTCCGCGGACTCGGGCGCTGCGTGAGCAACGATCGGCAGAAGGCCGGCGGCATGAGAGCGGTTCGGCGGAGTAGCCGAGGCAGGTTGTGCAGGTTCGAGTATGTTCGCGCTTGCCGCCATGTCGCGAGAGAGTGGCGAGGGGTCCGGCGAAGACCCGAGGCTGCCTGTTGGAGCCGAGCTCGCCGAGTGAGCGACCTGCTTTCTGTCCAGCGGCCGAGACGTGGGCGACGAGGCGAACGTGACCGACTTCCGCAGAGGTGGGCCGATGGACAGAGGTGATTCGAGGCGAACTGGCGCGGCGAGCTCAGGCGTGCATTGACGACTTGAGCGACTCGCCGTAGGCGGAACGACCGGAGTCGAAAGAACGGGCGGTTGACGAGATGCCGACGATGTCTCGCCGTACGAGAGCTGCCGAGCAAGCGCTGGCCCTGGTAGCTGCTTGGCGGACGTGGTCTTGCGCTTCTTCGGCGGCGGCATCTCCTCGTCCTCCGTGTCCGACAGTACTACCGTCTCGCTCGGCGCCTTTGCTGATTCCGTCGGGTTCTTGGGCGCCGCTTTGATGAGCTCAAGGCAAGCCTGCGCCTGTATCGAACAGCGACTCGGCGTCCACTGATCCTTCTCGAGCCTCTTGAGCCAGAATCCGACCTCCTTGACGACCTCGAACGGTCCCTCAAGGTTCAAGCCCTTCAGGGTCATCTCCCTCACCCACTTCGGCTCAATGAGCCCGCACTCCTGCAGAGGATCGTCCTGGCCAGCCGAACTCGGCGCGACGATACCTCGCTTCTTCTTGACCGCACGACGATACCGCCTCGCTTCCTCGCGAAGCTGCTCGTCGCCTCCGGGTGCCAGGAGGTCGCCGAACATCGAGGGGAGAGTCATGTACTGGTGCGCGGGCGAGTCAGGGTCGTCGTCGGTGCAAGTAAGTGGATACACGGTTTGCGGGCGGAAGAGGGCGACGAGAGATTGCAGCTCGGGGCACGAGGAGTGTCGCGCAAGAGGGATGATCTGTGGGCGCAGCGGTCAGTCGAATGCGTTTGACAAAGCGGGAAAAGGAGGCCGGCACGCACAAGGGCGTTCGGAAGCTCCGCCTTCTCGATGTGGTCTCCTCGCGCCCGCTTCTTCCCCTTCCCGCGCTCAATCTCCTGTCGCTTTTTCCACGTCTCGATCTTCTTCGTGACGTCCTCCTTGTACGCTTCCCACCTCCATCTCGGCATCTCGCTCGGGTTGACATAGACGACCCTCGCACCGCCATTCGCCCGATCCTCAGGCAAAACCTCGCCGCTGCCAGGCCGCTTGAGCTTCTTCGGACTTCTGAGGGCGTCCATGGCCCCTTCGTCCCATGCGAAACAGCCGAGCCCGTCGTTCCACACGTGGTCGCACTTCCAGCGCCGCTCGCAGGCATGGAATCGGAGTGGTCGAGGCGGAGTGCTCGCGGAATCGGGTGCCGAGATTTCGGCAGAAGTAGCGACTTGACCGGCGTGAAGCGAGGGTGAAGGTTCGGGCGCTGTTGACGAGGACGAAGGATAGGAGGAGGTTGTGCCGAGGGTCGCGAGGAGCGGGTCGCAGGAGCGGAAAGCTGAGGAGGTGTAGAGGCGGTACTTGTACCAGTCGAGGTGGATCTGCGGCTTCAAGGTCAGTACGGCGACGGCGTGGACATGTCTTCGTTGCGCACGGTTTCGCCGAAAGCCTTGTGGACGCCCTTGAGCAGCTCCTCGTATCCCCACGTCCAGCTACGCACAACACAGCGTCAGTACAGCAACACGATCAAAGGGAAGCGAACGACCCACGCGTTGAGGAAGAAGCGAGTATCGGGCGGGTATTGCTCGATGAGTGCGATCACCTCGGCTACAGCCTCGTCCTGCACGACCGCTAACCATCAGCGCGTGGTCAAGGATAGCAGGAGCGAGAACGCACCTTCGTAGGCAGCTCATCGGTAAGCAAAACCGAGCTCGTGTCGAGGTAGATGCAGTCGAGCGTCCTGGGTGACCTGGCAGTGCCAGTCTTCGTGTGGGAGGGGATGTAGGGAGCGACGATCGGGTTGTGCTTGAGCGCTTCGAGCCACCAGGGCTCGATGCGGATGTCGCCGGTGATGAGGCAGGAGCGGAATTTGCCCTTGACCTCGCCTTCGATGAGGAACCTGCGAAGGCTGTTTCAGTCACAAGCCTCGACGCAGAGGGATGGAACGGCACACATTGCGGAACCCGGACAGTGGTTTGCGTCGAGCGCGGTAACTGTAACGAAGCCATCGGGACCGGACAGCTGAGTTGGCGTGTTGAGCGGGAGCACCTTCTGCGAGCTCTAGATCGTAAATCGGCTTTCTTTCCGGAGGAAAATGTAGCGACGCACGATCTTGTCCATGCCTGCGCCTCTCCCTTTCCCGCCTGGCCTGACCGAGCAAAGGTTGGCAAACTTCCTCATCTTCCCGACGTTCCGCTCGGCCATCTCCTCGAGCCTGACTCGGTACGCGGTGATCATCGTCTCCTGAACAAGCTTCTTCGTCACGGCCGTCGCGAAAATCTGGCCATTGAACGTCGGCGAGTCGAGACCTGCGCGGACATACAGCACTGTCAGTTCAGCGCTCCCGCCTGATGAGGGACAGAGTAAACGCACCGCGGATGTGGTCGGTGTGCGCATGCGTCAGGAGGTAGAAGTGGGGCTTCTTGCCGTAGCAGTTCGTGTCGCCGTCGAAGTTATCGACCCGAATGAAGGGAAACTCGTTCACTGTGTGCGCCCTCATTTGAGTGAGCCCATGCAGGCAGCGCGGATAATGTGAGAAAACGTACGGTACCCATGGTGCGTTGACATCCCGGTGCCGTTCGCCGGCCAAGGTCAAGGCGATCACCCCGCCGCTGTGCGCGCACAAAGGCGCTCGGCGGCGCTTTCTGACCGCACTTGTACACTTCTGCGCGTCGGACGCCGTCGAGAACGCCAGGTACGCGCGTTGTCGGGGTGTTCTCGGGTTGTGCGATGAGGATTCGAGAGGGGGAGAAGCGAGTGAAAGGGAGGAAGCGGAGGTGGAGGGGCGCGTTTGGAGGCTACACTGGGCTCTACGCAAGCCTTTCAGGCGGTCAATGAGGCGGTTCAGGCGTGAGCAGGTGAAGGAGAAGGGTTGACAAGCGAGGAGGACTGGCTTGGTCACCCGACCCTCGCTCAACTCGCTGTGAACGGCTTACGAGGCGCCAGACGGCTTTTGAGACTCGTACAACGCCTGACGAACCCGAACGACCGCGATGCAAGCCGCCCTCGCCGCCCTCTCCTCCTCATCATCCTCGCGGGCGAACGCAGGTCGTGGGGCAAGTCCAGCCGTCGTGGGAGGACAGGGAGGCGGGCTGCCAGACCTAGACCCCCTACGACTCCGCCTCGTCCAGCTTATCGACGCTGTCACCGCCCTACACACGCAACTCTCCTACCTCGCCTTCTCTGCCCCGACTCCCTCGACTGCGAACCCCGGCATCCTCCCTTTCCCCGAACTCGTCGCACGATACAACCTTCTCTTGACGCACCTGTCGGCGCTGCAAGGACTCCTCAGTAGCGAGGGAGACAAAGAGCGGGAGAGGGAGCGAGAAAGGCAGGAGGGTATGCAAGGAGGCGCGGCGGGCCGGAAGAGGCGGGCTGAGCGCGACCGAGACGTCAAGCGGGAACGATGGGAGAGTGTGAGTGTCGTGCCGGCGGAAAAGGTGGACGAGGCGAAGGACTGGCTTGTCGGAATGCTTCTTCGGACCAAACAGGTGCGCCAGATTGTGCTGCATTGCTCCACTCTGTGCTAACAGACGCTCTTGACAGACTCCCGATGTCGAATCGTCGCAATCCGCAACAATCGCCTCCCTTCCTGAACCTTTCGCCTCAGCCCTCACCACAGCAGCGTCGTCCTCCTCTTCCGCAACTCTGCTCCAGCCCACTCACGAACTTGCCTCCGCATCCTTCGACTCACTCGTCTCAGACCACGCACGGATACTCTCTCTCGCGCACGACAAGATTCTCGCACTCAAGGAGTTCAACAGCGACAATGAGCAGTGGGACTGGAAGGCACGGGTGGATCTTGAGGAAGACGAAGACGGCGCAGAAGGCGGTGGCGAAAAGATGCAGGTGGATGCTGAGGTCGGCGAGGGGAAGCGACCGTGGACGGCGCAGGAGGTGCAGGCGTACTTGCGGACGGGCAAGAGACCGGACCTGTAGACGCGCGGTCGCAATCGCCTTCTCGCCGCCAAGCCCTTGTAGCGCGTCTGTAAAGCTGTAAAGCGGATAGCATGCCATGCGTGAGAGACATCAAGCGACTACAAGCGACGCCGCCGCCTCTTTCTGCTTCATCGCCTCGCTACTTGTCCTCGTCCTCGTCCGCCTCCCACAAGTCCGCACCCGGGTGATCGCAATCACGGCAGTCGAGGTCTCCGCACCTCGTGCTCCACTCAAGCTGCACTCCGGCCTTCTCCATCCACTCAATTGCCAACTCCTCCTCGCGGCGCTTGTTCCACTTCTGGAGGGCGACGACCGTGTCGTCGAAGATTTGCTGCGACGCCGGCGGCTTGTAAGGCGGAGTAAGCTTCTTCTGTTGTGCGGCGAGCTCGGCGGGAGAAGCGCCTGCTGGAGGACCGGCTGCGGGATAAGGCGGCTGAGGAGGAGGCGCGGCGAGGGAGAGGATTTCCGCTTCGACGTCCTCATAGGAAGGCGCGGAGGGAGAAGGGTTGAGGTCGAGGTGCGGCGGGATGTGGGCGAGCTGGGCGTCCGAGAGCGTGAGGAGCAGGGCGCGGAGAGAGGTGCGAAGGTCGGGGAGCGTCGGCTCTTCGTCATTGAAAGGCTTGTCTGCGGAAGCAATCCGTCAGTGAAGAGTTAAGTCGAGTTGAGCAGACCGCGACGCACTGGCGACGATAGTCAACGACTTCGACCCAATCCACCACGACAAGACGTTCGACTTCTTCAGCCTATGGGCGAGGCGCGCTAGCGCTTGCACCGAGACGGTGGCGACCTTGTTGTACGCGTAAACGTCAAGCCACTTGAGGTGTGGGGTGAGGGAGTGCAGGCGGTCGATGACTGAGTCGCTCGCTGCTGCCGTGCCGCCGATGCAGAGAGTCGTCAAGGTCGAGGGAGCGTAGGCGAGGGCGGAGACGAGCATATCGGCGGGAAGAGGACAGAGGGTGAAGTTGACGTGCTCAAGGGTTGGCGAGTTTCGGAAGAAGGTTGTCAAGGACGCGGTCGACATGCCTCGACAATAGCCGATGCGTCCCTCATTCTCCTGATCGTACTCGTCGAACTGACGCTGGTATGTGAAAGACGCTTTGTTGAGCGCTGGCGTCAGGGTGACGAAACCGATGCTCGTCTGGGTGGGTGTCGTCCAGAGAAACGGCGACGAGGAAGCAACCTGTACGTCGCGCAAGCGAGGGAGGCTGCAGGTGAACGTTAGCTCTTCTTCTTCCTCCGAGCGAACGGGGAGGGAGCACGCACTCGAGCGGCTCCGGCAAGTCCTTCACGCCCGACCCGTCCTTCGCAGGCGGGAGGTACCGCACCGCTGCATCCGTCGTGACGGCTCGCAGCCACAAGACCTCGAGGGTCGCTGCGCACGTCTTGAGGAGCCCGAGCAGGTTCGAGCAGCGAACTCGCCAGAACTTGATTATCTTGAGGTGCGGGAAGTCGGGGAAGACCGAGTCCAGGAGCGAGACGCCTGCACGAGTTCCGAGTCAGCGCGGCTCACTGAGCGTGTACAAACCTACTCACCGCTCAGCACGAGTGTCGTCAGCGCGCATGACGAGATCTGCGAATTCTGTAGGGTTGCGGAGGTCGAGAAGAAGTCGGGGAGGCGGGCGTCGCCGGGCAGCTCGTACGGTTGGGAGGTGAGGACGAGCGTCTCGACGCCGGGCAACGCAAAGAAGAAAGGGGCGCCAGCGGGATAGCGGTCGACGGTGGAATAGATCCTGAAGGTCTTGAGGCTTCGGACGGCGGAGAATTCGGCGAACTGCTGAGCGTGAGTGGGATATCAGCTGATGCAATCTGGAGGCGACATTCCGAGACGTGCCTGCGCTGCGAGGACGATGGCGGCGTAGATTGGCTCGATATCGTCGTGGTAGCGCAACCCTCGCATGTCGAGCTCGAAGTCGACGAGCGACTTTCCGCCGTCGCGCTTCGCCACCTCTTGCAGCGCTTGTTTGAGAACGATGGGAACTGTCGAGATGTGCAGGTCTTGCAAGCCGGCGTCGAACGTGATGGAGAAGGTGCGAAGGTTTCCCTGCGAACGCGCCCACGTCGGTCAGTCGAGCCAAGGTGCGTGACCTGCAAGCACTCCTACGCACCTGCGACCTCTCAGCGAACGCCCTCACGCGATCGAGCGCGAAGAGCGAGCCAGCCTCGACGTCCTCCAGTTCGTCCCAGAGCGGCCCACACTCGAGTATCGCCTTACGCCAGCCCTTGCAGACGTGGCTCGCCCACACGAGATCTGTCTCCGACTCCTCCTTGACCTCGTGCATGATCTGGAGGAAGACTTCGACGGGGACACCGCTCTTCCCCCAAGACGCGAAAGCCGGACCACTGGCGTCTTCCCGCTGGATGGACGCGAAGAAGTGGCCTGCATAGCCTTCTGGCGGCGTCGGCATGGCGGTCTAATGCCTCGAACGACTCCTGCGAAGCGGATTGACCGGTGTCAGTTCGAGCAGATGTCAACCTCGTGAAGACGCTCACGCACCAAGTGAGGAGGATTGCGAATGTGTAGGACCCGACGATGGCGCGTGTCGAGCAGTCTGAGCGTGTACGCGAGCGAGCAGAGCAGCGGTCAAGCCAGAGCGAGTGAGCGGGAGGAGCAAGACGAGCGAGAGGCCTGTGCGAGCATGCAGTCACTCTCACATAGCGCGAAGTCTAGTTACAGACATACAGATACCTCTAGAGAACCGTCTACAGTCCCTTGTCGAGCGTCGAGCTGAGAATCGAGCGGAGCGTGCGAGCGAGGTCGCCGCTGTCCTTGACCCGGAACGCCTTGCCTGGCAGGACCTTGGGCAGCCACTCCGACTCGGCGCCTTCGCCGATAGCGATGAGCGACGTGTGCACCTTCGAGTTGCGGGTGAGGCAGCGGCGGAGGTCTTCGGCGCCGATGCCGTCTGCAGAGGGTGATTGTTAGCTTGCGGGCGACGAGCGTGGTAGGTGACGGCAACTCACAGCGGTCAAAGTTGGCGTCCGTGACGGCAATGACGATGCGGTCGTCTGTAAGCGAAGCGAGCGATGTGAGCGAGGCGGCAGGACAAACTCTCGAGGGGGAGCACGCACCTGCGTCCGCTTCGGCCACCGCGTCGACTGCCTTGTTCAGCGCGTTCAGCGTCTCGTCACCAGGCCAGCAGTACTGTGTGATGAGCGCCATCTTCTCGACAATCTTCCACCGGTCGCCCGAGTTGGTCGGGAGCGCATCGACGTTGACAAAGGGGATCTCGGCTGACTCGCCCGAATGCCCGACAACGTCAATCCGGTACTTGGCCTTGCCGCTCGCGCTGAGACGATCGAAAGCTTCGAGAAGCATGACGGCTGGAAGTGGGCGAGCAGATTTGGCGGAGGGTAGCGGTCGAATGGTAGACAGGCGACGAACAGAAAAGCCGTGGGAACGTCGCCCAAGTGCAAGAGTGCATGGAGAGGGTGAGAAGGAGCGGGCGAGATTGTCGGAGAAAGCGACATCGGTCAGCGAGCGTAGCAGTCAAGTCAGATTAGGAAGGCCGACGCACCCGCTTCGAGCGAACGAGCGAGCCGTCCATCTGCCTGGTTACGGTACATCGACGCGGAGACGTCGAAGACGAAGCGAATACGCTTGGGCTTGAGCTGAGGGCGGCCCAGTTCGGCTGCAAAGGACAAGCGACGACCGAGTCAGCGAGTCCAAGTTGCCGAGAAGGCGTTCAGGTCGCAGCAACGCACGCTTCTCCAGACCACGGCGCTTATACACCGTTGGCTCGCCTGTCAGGCCCTCCGACAGCCTGCTCTCGTCCAACTCGCCATCCGCCTGCCTCTTCAGCCAAACCCGCTCCTCCTCCTTCGCCTCGAGGTTCTCCAGGAACGTCACGAGCTGGTAGACATGCGAGATGACGTGGTCGTGGTAGCGCGAGTACATGGAAGCCTGCGCACTGGACATGTCGATCTCGGCAAGTTTTTCGGCCAGCTCCTTGCGAGCCATGTCTCGCGCGCGATTCTTGATCTCGTCCGGCACTTGCGCTTTGAGGCTGTCGGGGATCTGACGGATGTCGTGGCCCTTGTAGAGACGCTTGTAGCCGCCGCGTCCGCCGAGGCCTGCGGTGTCGCGCTGCCAGTGGTCTGGGTCAGCGAGTTTGAGGGGCTTGAAGCTGACGCTGTACTTACACCGCCCGTGCCACCAGCGAACGTATTTCCGCCATGATGCTCCTTCCCGTCGTCCTTGCCGACCTTCGGTTCGCTCAACGATGTATCCCTCCCTTCCTTCGCCGGGTCAAACTCGATCTCCTTCGCCTTCCTCAGCTCGTCAACCGGCACGATCTGTCCCCTCACAGCATCCATCCCGACGCGCTCAACGCCCAACCGGTACTTGCGCAGGACGGCCATCAAAGCGTCGATCGTCTCGGGACGATGGGTGTCAAAGTCGAACAAGTTGCGCAGGGCTTGCTCGAGCGAGTCGTCCGGGAAGCGGCGGAGGTGGCGGACGAGCGCGAGAGCCTCGCGGAGGGAGAAGGGGTAGGAAAGGGTGCCGGCGTCGAAATCTTTCCGTAAGTCTTGGAAAGCGAGGACGAGCGCCTTGAGCAGCTCGACGTCGAGTTCAGGCGCGAGTTGCTGCAGTACCCGCAGTTCTGACTCGGTGTCGGGGTTCGAGATCGGATAAGTGGAGAAGCTGTCACCGAGGTGCTGGAGGAAAGGATTGCCGAGGAAGGGGAAGCCAGGCCGGTTTCCGAGGAGGATGAGGCGGAAGTTGGGTGAGACGATGATGTCGTTCTCGCCGGCCCCAGGCTGAGGCCGCGGACGGATTTTGCGACCGTCGGCGAGAGTCATTTCGCCTCGACTAGCGAGAGAGGCGAAGACGGCGACGACTGGAGGAGGCGCCTTGTCAACCTCGTCGACGACAAGCACCCGACCGAGCTGGACAGCGCGAATGAGAGGCGAGTCGACGTATTTGATGACTCCTCCCTCGATCGACGTCGTGAACATCAAGCTCTGGACGGTCGAGTCGCGGTGAAGCTGGATGTACTCGCGCGGGCGTCCGAGAAGCTGCAACAGCTGGTCCGTGATGCGGTTCTTGCCTGTGCCCTGGTTGCCGAGCAGCAGGACGTGTTCGCCAACAGACAGGTCGATACCGATATCGCGAATGTAACGAGTCTGCTGCGCGTTGTGGTGGTAGCCCTCGGCGTGCGGGACATGCGAAGCGCCAGTCGGGTCCTGCGAGATGTCGAAGCGAGCGAGGTCGTATTCGTGTTCGTCGCCCAGGTCGGAGCGGAAGACGAGCGTCGTGTCCGTTACCTCGACAGGCGGCAGCGTCGAGGCGGGCTCCTCCTGCAGTCCCACCTCGTCCATCAAGTCCGAGACCTGCTCGCGCTCGGTGTTGGGCAGGAAGTCGAGGAGCAAGGCGCGATGAAGCAGCGTTCGGAGGTTCTCGTGTGGGTGCCTCGCGAGTCGCTTGGCGATACGAACGAGGGTACTCGTCCCGAGCCTGCGCGACTTGTTACCCGCGACCGAGGTGTGCTCGCGATACCGTTGTGCAAACAACTCGAGGTGGTCGACGAGCGAAGACGGGCATCCGACGGCGAGGAGGAGGGCGCGTTCTTCGGCCAAAGGCATGGGGACAGTCGAGAGCGAGACGAGACTCGACGCGACTTCCTCGGTCAACCACTCGGTTGCGGCAGAGGCTTTGGTCGAGGTTGTGACGATTCGGAAGGATGGGTGGATGTAGTCAAGGATCGAGTTGGTGGACTCCTTCTCCTTCTCCTGCACCGTCAGCCTCTTCCCCTCCCACAACTCTCCCTGCCGATCCCCGAGCAACCTCGACAACGAGCCAAACGTTGTTCCAATCGTATCGATCCCGTCCAGCCAAACAAGTCGTCCCGCCTTGGCGCCCTTGACAAGCGGCGCAGGTTCCCATCCCGTCACGCCTCCGCTCGTTCCACCGACGACTCGACGCATCCAGAGTTCGCGTCCGCCAAGTTCTTTGTACAGGTGGATCGCCTCGAGTTCGTAGCCGAGCAGGGAGGAGAAAGTCTGCAAGACGAGCGAAGTCGATGCGGAGGAAGACTGGACCGATGCTGAGGAGGGCACGAAGGAGATGTCGAATGTTGAGAGGGCGTGGAGCTGGAAGAGAGAGGTGAGGAGGTGGGTGAAGCGAGAGGTGATGCGGACCTCGTCGCTTTCCGCGGGCGGGAAGGGTGCGAAAGGGAGAGGACCGCACGCGACGGGTACGACGACGTCTTCGCAACCGTCTCGCGCGAACGTGAGCTGCGCCTGGTCGTTTCCTTCGCCAGTGCGGAAAATGGAGACGAGGCGCCAGCCAAAGATGCCCGTCTCGCGCTGCGCAGCTTCGGCGACAAAGTCGATATCGGAGATGCCCTCGCACCACGAGCCAAATCCCGCGCCGAGAAGTGCAGTCTCGAGCGCACGTCGTGCGGCGGGTCCCGAGTAGGCGAGAGTTGGATGAGCGACGAGAAGGAGGCTGAAGAGGTCGGATGGCGTGACGAGGTGGCCGTCTGAGGGCGGAGGGAAGATGGCGAGGAAGCGGGCTAGCTTGACGAGGGTTGTCTGCGGGAAGAGGGGAACTTCGGTTTTCGAGTCGGTCGTGATGCCCGAGGCCATCTTTGCGCCTGCCGTCAAACGGCTCATCAGCGACGAGCTCGGGTAACCTTGATCTGGCGGAAGACAAGGCAACGTACGCATCTCCCTCGCAATCTGCAAGCTCGTCATGACCTCCGCAACCTTTCCCACAACCCCCTCTACCTTCTTCACCGCTTCCTCCCCGCGGTCCTGGCGAAGCTTGTTCAGCTCTTGCCGCGCGAGAACTTTGGCCGCCTCGACTGGGTCGACGTAGCGCGCTTGGAAGCGGGATCGGAAGGGAGGGTCGATCGGGAGGCCGGAGTAGGGAGCTGTCCCATCCAATCACGTTCGCTCAGCGGCACGGACACGATCGTGACGCAGGAATCGTACGCACGGACTGGCACGCCGAGCGCGATGATTCGGAAATCGGGATGGGCGGGAATAAAGCTCGTCGTGTCCTCGTTCTGCTTGACCATGAGGTCGTAGCGGGCGGCTGAGACAATGTGTGTGCCGTCTTCGAGGTTCTGCATAGCGGGAACGTCAGCTCTGTGAGCGTAACGAAGCGAGAGAAGGGATCGAGGGCTGACCATCTCGCGGTACTCGAGGAGGTTGCTGCAAGCGAGGGAGTCAGCTGGCGTCTTCACAGCAAAGAGAGGACCCAACGCACTTGAGCAACGGCAACACGCCACGCTCGACCCGCTCGATCCCATCCAGGATCAACACCTTCCCCTCCTTCGCAGCCCTCACAGCTCCCGAATCCGTGTACTCCAAATGTCCGCCCTCCCTAATCTCCCGTCCCTGCTTTAGCTCCGACTCGCCGACGTCGCGGTGGAGAGAGACGATCTCAAAGGGCGTGTTGAGGAGGTGGAGGAAGGTGAGAGCGAGTCGGCGAGTGTAGAGGCCGGGAGAGGAGAGGAGGAAGACGTCCTGGCCTGCGTACACACACAATGTCAGCGTCCATCGAACAGAGCGACTAGATGGAGCGACGGAGGACGCACGCAAGTCCCACTTCTGCATCAACCATGCAAGATCTCGCTGGACAGACGGGTCGCTCGCATCGAGCAGCAAGTCCTCCCTCGGCAGTCGAGCCCTATCATCCTCGTTCGTGACCTCCCTGACCGGCAGCCTGAGCCCATCGAGCGTCAAGTGTCCGAGGAGCGGTCGTTCTTCGAGTCGGAGCGAGGCGGGGGAAGCGGATGCGAACGAGCGGTTGACTGCCGCGAGTCTGTCTGCGGCTGCTTTGGTGCTCGGTGCCATCCTCGTCAGCCTGCGCAAGAGCATCAAGAGGAGCTCAAGCTGAGCGGGGACGATGACAATCTGCTCGGAGTCGGCAGCGACGCAACACCGGCGACGACGACGAAAGGGGGAATGACCACGACGAGTGCTGCTGTTGTAACCGCGGGCGATAGTTGCACAAGAGAACGAAACGACGGAACGAATGTACGCTGGGAGAAATAGAGACGACGGCGGGACTAGGAGAAGAAGGCCCGGTTCGGGTTCTTG
This sequence comes from Rhodotorula toruloides NP11, assembly GCF_000320785.1. Lineage (NCBI taxonomy): Eukaryota > Fungi > Basidiomycota > Microbotryomycetes > Sporidiobolales > Sporidiobolaceae > Rhodotorula > Rhodotorula toruloides. Next base: position 202,389 of record NW_015622985.1, on the reverse strand, counting down.
CCGAACAGGTTCTCGCGGAGGGCGGGCAGCGCGAGCTCCGACAGCAGCCTGAGGCGCTCGTCGAGCGTGTTGTTGACCGTGATGCGCGCGCCAGTGAGGATGATGCCGCCGTTCCTGCGCGAGCGCGAATCGAAAGCAAGGTCAGTCGCCAAGTTCTCGTTCGAGCAGCGAAGAGAGCGCGACCCACGACTTGTCGCTCAGCTGGTCGTCGACCTCGACTCGCACGTCAATGCCCGACTTCTCCCTGAACTCGCACGCCGCGTCGTCGACCGCCTTCTTCAGGATCTCCTGGTCCTTTGGTCGGCCCGACACCTTGACGTTCTTCTCCATCAGCCGGAAGAGGGCCTGCGGGCGCAACAAGTTCCTGCACATCAGTATCTCCCTCGTGTCTGGAAGGATGACGGTGATCCAGAGACGGCTTGGCGCGCACCTGCAAGACCAAGTTCCTCAACAGCTCGGCATACTTGCTCTGGTCCTTCGTCGCGTCCCCAATCTTGGCCTTGGCCTCGTCAAACACCTTCTCGAGCAGCTCCTCGCGCTTCTCGAGCAGCTGCAATCGCGCCTTGTTGTTCTGGTTCGAGATGGCGCTGCGGGCGGGCGGGTCGGATGAGCGGGTGTCGGTACCGCGGCAAGTGCGGCATCAGGACAGCGCGAGTATGCGCTTAGGCAATTGCATACGTCGAAGCAGTGCGGAGGAAGGGCACACGCACATCTTCTTCTCAATCTCGGCCTGCTTCTTCTTCCGCTCAAAGTTGGCGTCGATGTTGGCGCTCTCTTGCCGCACAATCTTACCCTGCGAGCCAAACGCCCCAATGTCAACGGCGCCTTCAACCTCGATTTCCCACAGGCTCGCCTCTCCCGTCGTGGACGGAAGAGCAAGCCTGGTTCGCAGTGAAAAGCCGCAACGCACCTTCTCGATCGCAAACTCCTCATCGGCCTTGACCTTGATCTCGCGAGCCTTCTCGAGCGCCTCCTGCTTGATGAACGCCGTCTATCGCGCGAAGCGAGCGAAGGTCAACTATCCGCTCCTCATGCGTTGTCACCGTCCGAGAAGGTTCATGCGCCTGTCCAAGTCGAACGACTGGGACAGCAGCCACCTCCGGGAACAAGCAGACACGGAAGGAGAGGACCCATGGCAAACGCACCATCTTCCGCATCTCGCTCACGACTTCATCGTCCGTAAGGCCAGGCATCTGCGTTCCCCCGAGTCGTCGAACGAGTCAGCGCGCTTGTACGGCGAGACGAGAGGGGTTGAGAGCGTGTCGGGAGTGGCAGCGGGGGTGTGGGCGCGGACGGGGGGTCGAGGGCGTCGCTGCTGGTATTGGAGGGGTGGCTAGTGTCGCGCGCGCTTCGTATGTCCACCTACCGCAGCTCGTCGAGTCTAGCGGATCGTGCAGGCGGTGGAAGCGAGGTTGGAGATGACGACGAGGATAGGGAGGAGGGGCAGGGAACGGGCGGGTTTGGCGGGTCTGGGCGAGCAAGGCGGGCTTGTCCGAAGCACGGCAGAGAGCTCACGGTTCGGCAAGTCAGCAGGAGTGTGGGAAAGAGAAGCGATGAGGAAGATAAGGATGGAATACAGCCGGATTGTAATGAGCCGATTACAACGAGATAACTCTCGACCCTGCACGAGAAGCAACTTGAGACGAGCCAAACGAACGCACATTACTCTAGAATGCACTGCAAAGACAGCCGAGAAGCCTGCTCGACCCGCCGCACGCCCTCGACTACCGCCAACTCAGCCAGACACCCACTGCAACCGCCAGAACCGCACCTCCCGCGAGTACGCCCAGCGCAGAGCCACCCAAGCCGGTACCTCGTACCCTTGCCGAACCCGCACCGCCCGCCGCCGTTATGTTGCCTCTGTCCGCGGCCGTCGAACCGTTCATGAGCTACCCTGCCGTGCGCTTCAAGTCAGCACACTCGACTGAACGCTTAGTATCGCTCGGACGCACCGGCACTTTCCCCTCGCCCTGCAACCCAGCCGGCTTCGGCGCTGCCCCGCTCATATTCGGCAGATCCTTCATCGCAGTTGTCGCATAGTCTGGGAACATGGTCTTGAATTTGGGTTGAGTGATGTTCCATGCGTGGGACTTGGTTGCAAGAGCGCGACGTTCGGCGTCGGTCGATTTGACGGCGCCTGGGTGCGGGAGGAAGAGCGAGTCAGTTCTGCGGGAAGGAAAGCAGGGAGAGGAGAGGGACGACGCACCAGTTGTGATCTCGTCGCTCAGCATGAAGCTCAGCAAGCCTACGAGAATCGTGTCTACCGACCTGCGAATGATAGAAGTTAGCGGTGAGCGAGGAGGCGGAGCGGACGGCGCGACCCACCATGCTACGTTCCACGATCCGGGGTGGTACTCGGACATGGACGTGCCTGCGTAGCGTTGTAAGGTTGAGCCAAGTCAGTGCATGTTCCGCGGAGAGCCGGAGAGACGGGAAGTACGCACAGATCGACTTGTTCGACTCGAACCGGCCTGAGGGTGTCATCATCCGCAATGCAGGGGGCGCAAACGGGTATTCCTGTGAGATCACGGTACCGTCAATCAGTATGTGCAGGGTTTCATCCGCGACAGACGCTGAAGAAGCGTGCAATCCTCACCTTCGGAAAGATAATCGTCCCCCAATACTCTCCGCCTGCAAAGGGTGTATCGGGCGGTCCTCGGAAGATGTAGTGCCACTCAAGGATGCTGTACGGCATCCGAATGGAAGTCAGCCTGCCGGAATCAGGACTGCGAGCGAGACGAAGCGGAACGCACTTGGCTTCATTCGGCTTAGCCCAGACGAACGGAGGAGGATCGGCCTGGTGCGCCTTGTATTCCTTTTGTAGGCGCTTGAGGGCGACTTTCGAGGCGGACATGGTGGAAGGAAGGGGAGGAGACAGGGGTACGGGGGAAGTCCGGGTGCTGAAGAGGGGGACAGGCGGGTCTGCGAGCTGCGAGAGCGATCGTTAATACTGCGAAACGGACTCAAGACGCCTGAGGAGCCTCTGCGCACCTTGTCTAGCCCGCTGGGAGGTGGCAGAGTCGGGAAGAGATGAAAGTGGTGAAACCGGGAGGGGGACGAGGAGAGGACTTCAGGTGGACAGGGCGTAGGAGGGACGGTAGCAGAAAGCAGTAAGAAGCTTGTCAGTACAGTCTCAGCTCGCTTTAGCGTGTGCAGCGATGGTGGACGACCGCAACGAGAGCGAGTTCGCCTGTTCGACGAGGACCACACCGCTCAATCTCGCTGAACGCTGGTCCGCAGGCTGCATGAGCTCGAGATGACTGCTATCTTACAGAATGGACTCGTGCAGACCGCGCTGGTGCTGCCTCTCGCATCCTGACGTCGCGCATTCGCTCACGAACCCCTCTCGCAGGTCATCTCGGCGCCGTACCTCGTGCCGAAGGGTATTCGACTCGTTCAGTCCTTTCTCAACCCAGCGCCAAAGGGCTCGAGGGCGCCGGCGCACCCAGCTTTCGTCAACCGGCCTCCTCCTCGCATGCTTGTCGACTCCCCTAGACTGGCCATCTTCCGGCTGTTTCTCGTTGCGTTGGGTGTCTCTGTAGCCGTCTTCTCTGCTCTATCACCTCCACATGTCCGTCCAAGCTGTCCGATCCGAGCGACTTCCAAGCTGACCTCGTCTCCTCCTGGTCCAGAACCTATTTCTCTCGCTTTCAACGCCCCATTCCTTCCTCTCCTCCCTCTTCCCGACTCTCCGTCACCCCCTCGACATCCGCCTCGCGACCGAAACCCTCGCCCGAGCCTGGTCGCACTCTCTCGGCCGTCCCCTCTCCGAACCCGAACTCGCCCTCGCCTCGCGGCTGCAAACCCTCGACGCCCGACTAGCCTACATCGCCTATGGCGCCGGCCCACTCATGCAATGCGCATGGTGTCGACCACCCGGGACTGCGAGCGCAGCCGGACTTCTCGGGACGGATTACCTTCTTGCTATCGCGCCTGGGACGGCTGTCGCGTGTTTGACGGCATTGACGGGGTGTGGACTGTTGTTGAGCGGAAATGGGAGAGAGAGGTGGAGGGCTTGGATGGTCTTGGCGGTTGTAACGGGAGCCGGGGTGGAGGTATGGAAGAGGTTGACTTGGGATGGCGCGCGAGGCGGAGTCGGCGGCAAGATCTCGATGGTGCGTTGCGCCAAGACGTCTGTCGCCGTACAAGATCTTACTGACGCATGCTCACAGCTCCACTCGGAACTCCACCTCGCGCGCGCGCTCTTCTTCACCGTCCTCCTCGTCCTCTCCTTCCTCGCTCCACCTGCGACAATCCCCTCTCCACCGCCCTCCGCATCCTCCCTCCTCGCACCAGCGATCTCAGCCATCTCAGCGCAGACAGAAGGCGTCTTGGACCGTTTGCGAGCGTTGAGTCTGCAGAGGATGGCGATCCTGCACAAGGAAGAGTTCCGAGAACAGGTGCGCCTCCCTCTCCTCTCCTATCTCCTCGCTTCTTTCTGACAGCTGAAGACTGGGCTGAGCAGGTCACCACCTTCTGGACCTCGGCCGCGCACGACTCGTCCCTCGCGCGCTCCGATCCGCAAATCCAGGACGTGCTGGAGACGCAGTTCCGAGTACCGGGTGGACCGACAGAGCAGTTTGAGAAGTGGTTGATGAGCTCGCTGGGGCCTGTGCGAGTGCAGGTGCGGCATGGGGGAGCTGAGGGAGAGCGAGAGGATGAGGAGGAGAGCGAAGGAGGGGAGGGAGAGGAGGTGTCGCTCACTGCGTAGACTGAGCCGGTGTGGCGTGTACGAGAAGCCTTGCTGTCTGTCCAAGCTGTCTGTCCAGGCGCCGAGAGGAACGATCCATACAAGAAAGGTTGGTTGAGCTGAGTTGGCGCTATCTCAAGCCGGCTCTCTCGGCTCACGCGCATTCGCTGTTCCTCTCGAACAAGCCACACGAAGTCCGTCAAAGATGTTTTGCGAGAACCGGGACGTCTATACCGCTCAGTGACCGCCCGCCGACTTTGCCTTGTGCTCCTCGTTGTTGATAAAGTTCTCAATGAACGCAATCATCTCCTTGCTGTTTCCCCCAACCACACTCGTCAGCTCAGCTCAAGCAAGGAGGAAAGGAAGGGGCGAAGGGGACGCACTCGTCCGTCTGGCTGGTAATGTCGAGCTTCGAGTCGTCAGCCTTCTTGGCGTCGCTGCCGCCGCGAGTGGCAGCCCATGCGCCGAGGCCGACAAGGCCGTAGGTGCCGAGGGCGATGTACTCGTTGAGGCTGCGCAGGCGAGATGGGAGAGAAGCGGCGAGGCGTAGTCGGGGTTTAGGCGAAAGCAAACAATGGGGAGGCGTGAGGTCGAAGAAGCGAATCGGCGAGTGGGCGATGGTGCAGGACGGCGTTCGAGCGTTGTAGGTCAAGATGAGCGAGGTCGAGGAGGGGAAGGAGGGAGCAAGGTCAGCATGGCGAGAGAGGCGACGGCGCGGCCAGTCGGCCAGCCTGATCTAATGAGCGGAGCACGTACACTGCGGACGGGCGCAAACAAGGTCAGCACAGCGTTCTCAGCGAGGTTCACCTCGAGCGATGAGCGCGGGGAGAGCGAGCGAGGGGACGAGACGCACTCTTCTTGCCAAAGATGGTGCTGCGCGGGTATGAGCAATCGCAAGGTCAGCATACAATCCTCCCTGAGCCAGTCCAGCGCTCGCTCGTCGTGTTCTGCCACCTCGAGGTCGACGAGAGGTCGGGATGAGACGGGCGGCTCGGCGGCAACGGGGGAGGATGGTGGTGGTTGTGCGGTACTGCTGGTACTCATTCAGGGCTGTCTAGACTCACTAGGACATGGCTGGAGCGACGGACGGGGAACGGCGGAGGTGCAACCACATCCTCTTCGCTCGCCAGCTCCTGGGTTGGCCAACGACCGCTCACTCAACTCCGCGGTACTGCTTGTGGGCCGGCTGGAGTGTCGAAGACTGCTTGCTACGCCTGCTAGCTTGCTGCCCCTGCATTGCCTGCCCGCGCCTCGGCCTCCTTCGCCCTCTGGTCGTTCTCGACACTCGCATCGCACAGAGGCGTGCTCTGAAACTCTCGAGCGTTCTGTACGGTCTATCGAGCTCGCACCGAGACTTGACGTGCGTCTGCGTCAGACTGTCCAACTTGTACACCCTGGACTTCCAATGTCGTCTGGACCGCTCCCTCTTCTTCCACACGAGCTGCACGAGGCGCGCCCTGCTTCTTTCCCGGTTGGACCAGGTCATGACAGTGCACGGAATCTGCCGCAGGCAGACCTGCAATCAGCCCGCTTCCCCGATGACACCCTCGCTCTCGAAGGCGAATGCTTCCCGCTGGCTCCCTCTTCAGGCGCGATTGTCCAGGCGCGCTTGATCGATCCCTTCACCGATGGCGGTCTGAAGGTTTGTGATTTTCCCCGGCTTCCCGCAGTGACTTGCTGACCGCGGACCCGTCTGCAGAGCGCAATCCTCGAAGCGACTGGCCTCTTTGGCGCTAACGTCGGCGAGTTCCTCCAGTCTCCAGCCAATACAATGCTCAGTGCGCCAGTGCACCCCTCTCGAGCGAGCGAAGGCTGACCGCATCCCCTGTACTGTAGTGTCTGAAGGTGCTCACCTCGCGTTCAGCTGCTCCCACTCCTTTGGCATTTCGCTCTCCGCCTCCTCGCTCAAAGCGCTCATGAATGCGCTAGTTGAGTGCGACCACTGGCGACGTGTGCGCTTCGAAGCCATGAAGCGCCAGGCATCGAGGAACGGCCGCGCCAGACCGAGCCCTGGATTACGCAACTTGGTGAGCTTGTCCAGTGCTCTGACCCACCGCCAGGTTTGACGCTCATGCTGTGCAGGACGACTAATATCAACCGGCTCTTCACGCATTCCGGCTGTCAGAATCTCGGTATGAGATCGTTGCTCTCAAGCCCGACCTCCTTGGCTCGCAGCTTGGCACATACGGCACATCCAGCATTGAAGTCGTTGTCTTGCCCTTTGAGCAACAACCTGACGCCGCTCTTGCCTTTGAGGACTCCTCGTCCGCACACGAAGACGATGAGGACGACGACTTGGACGGCGACTTGACATTGGAGGCTTACCTGGCCGTTATAGCTGCTCGATGTAGGCGGTTGCGCAAGGCGCGCTACTTCGACGCTCAGCCAGACGGACGCCTCCTCCATGCGGACGGACGCCCTCTCCAGCCTTTCAGCTACCTCACCACCCGACCGAACGCCTCGCAGCCCTCCGCTCCCGCTATCGTCTTCAACTTCCTCAGCAAGATCCTCTGGCATGAGCGCCTCACAGGCCCGACCGTCTGGAACTCGTTCGACCCGCGCGTCCGCAAACTGATCGACGCCAACCTCGTCGCCGCACACCTCATCCTCCGCGACCCACTCAAACAGGAGACGGGCGCGATCAAATGGGTCAAGTACGAGCCTGGGTGGGGCAGTGGGTGTTTGAGCTGGTTCACACCGATTCTTTGGGCTGTACATGCCGATGAGGAGGTGTCTCCTTCGCCCGCACCTCCGCCTCCGCCTCCGCCTCCGCTCGACTCGACAGACGAAGACGACGCAGACGCGAGACTCGACCCCGTCTTGGCTTCTCCCCTCTCCGCTCCTCCCGCTCCTCCCGCTCCTCCCGCCCCTCCCGTCTCCGTCTCCACCTGGACTCCAACTACTCCCTCCCGACCGCATGCACCGGAGACGCTCCACCAGATGCCAAACTCGCCTTACCGCACGCTCATGCAGGACCGCCAGTCCCGTCAACGTAAGGCAGAAGACCTGCTCGACGAACTACCGGATCCTGAAGCGAGTGCGTTCATTTTCCTTCGCACTCTCGAATGGCTGCTGACGGTGTCTATGAGCAGTCGTGCGGAGGATCACGGATTTCCAGACGCCGTGGCAGGAGTGTAAGCAGTTGTTGCTCGATACGCTTTTCGCTGGTGCGTCCGCGTCCCTCTTTGCAGCTTCCGCCGACAAGGCTGCTTGAACTGATATTGTCTCTAAACGGCAGGTGAAGAGCCCATGCCCGCTTGCCTGCCTCCTCTGCAGTCGTCTGAACGCTACGCACGCTCAGGTCCGTCTCGCCTCACCTCTTCCTCCCTCCTCCGCCTTTCTCAGGCATTGAGCACAGGTTTCAGTGATTGACCTTGCTCTCTTTTTCCCCCTCGCAGCTCAGGACGGGCCGACTTGCGTTTTGTCAGCCTGAAACGCCTTTGTCGCCTCGACTTTGACGTCCGCCTACATCTCGCCTCGACCCCTGCCGGCGTCTCTCGTCCATCCTCGCATCTTCGATGGATCGACAATCCGTATGCCATTCTTGCGCGCCTTACAGCTGCAACAGAGTATCGTTCCTCGTTCCTCGCCTTCTTCTCTCCCTTGCTCTCGTCCTTGTTCGCTACCTCGTCGCAACTCTCTCTTCTTTCGCGCTTCTTTGCGTGAGCCCTAAGGAAGCGTCATTTCCCAACGGAGAGCACACGCCAGTGAGCACGACGATGTCGTTGGGCAAGTCGTGCGCGATCGAGGCCTTGCTTCTTCCGCTTCCACTTCGCTTCGACTTGACTCGTTGGCTAAGTGAACGGCGCTGGACATGCTCGCCTGCTGAGACAGTACACTACCACCGCACAGCCACCGAGTTACCCGCCGTCGAACCCGCTTCGGCCGCCGTCTCCTCTCCCAGCCAAGGACCGCCACAAAGCCCACTCGCACGAGGGGCCAGGGGCGAGCCAGACTCGCTTCGTGCAGCCATGACACTGGCCGTGCACCCACGAGACGACCCGCCGCCGCCGCCCTCGCTCCGCCCGTCAACTTCACGCGCCAGGCCAACTCCCCCGCACCCCCAGAGACGAGATAAGGCTGCAGGCGACTCTCACCCGCGCGGTGTGCACGGCGACTCTTCTGCACTTCCAGGACACTCTCTCAAGGGAAAGGAACGCGAGTGGAGCATCGAGCTGGCTGTCGTCGAGCGCGACGGCAGCAGGAGGGTCGTCGAGGCGAACAGGCCGGGCGAGGGTGCTGGGACCGCGGACGGCGCACGCGAGGGCGTGGACGGCATTCCAGGGATGGCAGAGGGTGGCTCGGATGCGTCTCATGCGAGCGAGTGGCCGTCGTCGCGCTCGTCTGCCTTGCTGGGCGACCCTTCCGCCTCGGAGGACGGCCGAACAGCGTCGACATCCTCGAACACTCCGCCGCCTGCTGCAGAACCCGCCTCGAAACCATCGAGACCGCCTCTACAGTCCATCTTGAAGCGACCGCAGCCCGCCCGAACCCCGTCGACCTCCTCTCACCACCTCGCTTTCTCTCCCGCCGTCTCGTCGTCTGCCGAAGGACCCATTACGACCCCTCCGTCAGCCTACCTTCCTCTACCACCCGCAGCGTCTCCCTCACACCTCCAACCCACTACGATCGCCCTCGGCCCACCCTCGCCCGACTCCTTCGAATCGAAGGGGAAATCCTCCGCCTCCTCTCCAACTCTCCCGCACGCCCATACGCACACACATGGCGTCCTCTTCTCCACACCCGGCACAACCACCTCCGTCCTCCCGCTATCCTCACCCTCACACGGCTCGCACTACTCGCACGACCCAGACGGTCCAGTAGACCCGACTAGCACGTTCAAGTCGTGGAAGTCGAGCATCATGGGCCGTAGGAGCGGGCTGTATGATAAGAAGCGGTTGGCGGCGCTAGGATTCGACGAGGAGTTGTCGCGCGACTACGACTTTTTCGCGAGTTGGGGGATCTCGTTGTGCAACATTGGCGGGTTGCCAGGTGCGTCCCATCCCAGCTTCTTCCGCTGATCCTTGCTAACTCTTGCGCATCCGCAGGCACCGTCCTGGGCGTCCTGACAGCCCTCGAAGCCGGCGGCGGCTCAATGTACGCCATCGCCTGGCCCCTCTCCGGCCTCTTCATGATCTCCCTCGCGGCCGTCCTGGGCGAAATGGCATCGACCTGGCCTGTCGCAGGCGCGATGTTCACCTGGGTCTTTCGACTGTGCCGGAGTAAGAAGAGCTTGAATCCCTGGGCGAGGTATGCGAGTTGGGTGGTCGGGAGTCTGTTGTTGTGCTCGCATGTGTTGCTGCAGGTGCGCGCATTCCCTTCATTCTAGCGGGGTCAGGGCTGACGAGGAGGGGTCACAGATTGTCGTGACTTGGCAGTTTGCACACATCATCCTCGGCGTCGTCGGTCTCTGGACAGAACGGAACTACTCCTTCTGGGTGACCGTCGCCATCTCTTGGGTGCGTCGCCTCTCTCTACCCTTTCCAACATCCGCTGACGTTCGTATCCGAGCAGGGAACCCTCTGCTTCTCCGCCCTCGTCGTCTCGTCCCGCCTCTCGCGCTCGCCTTGGCTCTGGCGAGTCTGTGGCTTCTTGATCGTCGCCTTCTTCCTCATCATCAACATCATCCTCTTGACCAAGTCTGAACGCATCTTGTGAGTCGGCCCTTCGCTTCGCCTGAGCAACGGGATTTAGCTAACGAGGGTTTCTGGCAGCTCGGCAGAGTATGTCTTTACAAGCTATCGCAACTCGACGGGTTTCACCTCGAAGAGCTACGTCTACATGATCGGTACGCCCGTCCCTCTTCCCTCCTCGCCGCTCGCAGCCCGCTGACTCCCCATCTTGACAGGCTGGGTCCTCACCTGCGTCGCGACGGGTATGGAGGCGTCCGCGCACATGGCCGAGGACACGAAGCGACCTTCAAGGACTGTCCCGCTTGCGATGTTCTGGAGCGTTGCGGCGACTTATGCGATGGGTTGGGTGTCGATTTGCGTCTTGCTTGCCGTGCGTCCGCTCTTCCCCGCTTCACGACTCGTGTACGGAAGACTGACGCCTCGCGCGCCCGCAGACGATGAACATCGACGGTGCCGACCCCGCCCTCCAGCCCTCCATCGCCCTCATCGCCAACTCGATCCCCCGCAAATACACCGCCGTGATCCTCATCTGCGTCGTCATCTCCCTCCTCTTCCAAAACGTCGCCCAACTCCTCGCCACCTCGCGCTACATCTGGGCCCTCTCGCGCGAATCCGCCTTGCCGTTCTCCAACTTTTTCCGACGGCTGAGCAAGACGAACCGGACGCCTACGGCGGCGATTTGGGTCACCTGGGCGATCGCTTGTCCTGCGTTATTGTTCCTCGCCATCAACATGTCGATCATCGCGACGACCCTCCTCGAAGGCGCGGGAATCACTTGCACGGCGAGCTACGTCGCCCCGATCCTTCTCTACCTCGTCTGCGACCGCGACGTCTTGCGAGGAGATGGGAGGGCGAAGTGGACGCTCAGGGGCGCGAGCAAGCCCCTTGCGGTACCGGTCGCGCTCTTCCTCCTCGTCTTTATCGTCACGATGTGCCTACCGACTGGCTATCCCGTCACTTCCCGTGCGTCTTCCTTCATATTCTCCTCTTGGAGCGCTTGAGCTGACGGTCGAAATGCGCAGTCAACGTCTCGTACGCCTCGGCTATGCTCGTCGGCGTCCTGCTGCTCAGCTCGACGGCGTGGGTCCTCTACGGCAACTGTGCGTCTTCTTCGCGTCCTCCTCTCTTCTTTTACTCACGCGCTCGATCCGTCCGCAGCCCATTACGCCGGTCCGATCAAGACGACCACGCGCTGGACAATCGGCGCCGAAGTCGACCTCCCCTCGACTTCTTCCCAAGGCGGTCCGGGCGGGACGAAGAAGAAGTCGACTGCCCACGCGCACGTCACGACTTCCGCTCAACACGGTCGGACTGCGCATGTCTGGGCGACGAGCGGGACGGACGGGTCGGGCGAGTGGACGTCGACTGAGACTGGTGGGCCGGGGAGGGACATGCATGGCGTGAGGACGGGAGAGACGGGCATGTTGGCGAGCATGACGGGGAGCGAATACACGTCGGAGTACACGAGCGAGGAGGGGTCGAGCGAAGAGGAGGGCGAAGGAAGTCGGTCGCCCAGCAGGAGTCGGAGTCGAGATCGAGGGTCCCGTCAACAGGTCGACGAGGAGCGCAGCATTCGGTGACATCGCCAGCTGCGCAGGCTGTAAGGATTATCGCGCTGTTGGACAGGTTGTTGTATGGGAACTTCCGGCTGTCTCGTTCTAGGGATCTGTCGTTGTCACGGCGCAGTGTTATTACCCCTTCTTCCGTTGTGCAGTTCATACCGCTGTAGACCTACAACACCCCTTGTTCTAGCTTCCGTAATCAGTCAGAGGTACAGGTTGCCCGCCTTAACCCTCCCGAGCCCTCCCTGCTTCCGTCTCCACTCGCTCCTTGACCCATCCGCACCACTTCCGCCATACCCGCTTCTCCTCCTGCGCCTGTACACTCCCGCTCGTCCTCGACAACACCTCGACCAACTCTGCTCCTTCCAGCCAGCGACTTCCGTAAGTCGAGTATCGTCGATTCGGCTCGCTCGCGACGGGTTCGAGAGGAGGGGCGGCGTCGTCGACAGTGCGTGAGCGCTCAAGTGGTGTGTCGAGCGAGAAAGGCATGACGCTCGCCTGTGGTCGAGAGAAAGAAGGGAAAGAAGGTCGACGGCGCTGAAAGATGCTCGGTCGGGTCGCATTTGCTCGACTTGTCTCGCGCGACTTGTTAGACAACGCAGAAGAGAGGGCGGAGTCAGGCGGTCCTTCTTGCAGGACGAGCAGGAACTGCCGCCGCGATTCGCGCCAGGCTTCGACGTCGGTCGTTCGGGCGGCGTAGGTCGGTGCTGGTGCGCGGGCTTCGAGTCGAGACTTCGCTTCGCTTGGCGAGAGAGGCGCGGAGAGCGCGCGGGGACCGCGGGAAGGCTTGACGGATGTCGTTGCAGGCGCCTGCGGTGTCGAGTCCGGCTCGACGCGCACGAGTTCCGCCACGACGTCGACGTAGGCCATGTCGCCTAGTCGCGACAGATCACTCATCAAGCTTGTGCGGCTGGACCTTGCATCGGCGAGGTCAAGCATGCTTGAACCGCTAGGTAGCGTGTCGAGCGAGGTGACGGTGCCGCTTCGATCTCGTCGCCGATGCTCGCCCCGTTGCAACATGCGCTTGAGTTTATCGATAGCGTCGCGGAAGGAAGAGCGGGGAGGCGGCGCGGAGCTGGAGGGGTTGTGGCTGAAGGAGCGTGAGGGGTAAGTCTGCGGGAGATGCGGTAACGCTGGCGGCAAGATGGGGATGGCCGTCGTGCTTGGTGAGCGATGAGGGGTAAGAGAAAGCGGATCGGCTGAAACTGGCGGACCGGCCGGATTCGCTGGAATTGACGGAGGATTGGGCAGAGGCGGCAACGTTCTCCGGCCTTGCTGCCGGTCTCCGCCAGCACCGCTGCGTTGCTGAGGCGCAGCGTGTGCAAACGCGGATGGTCGCGGTCGTCGGATACTGCCGGCCACGGAAGAGCCGGATACAAACGACTTCGAGGCGTGCGCGCGAGAAGTCGAGCCGCCGCCACCGCTGAAGGAGGAAGATAGCCTCGATTGCTTCGCCTCCTGGTTCACGACCTTGCTATGCCGTCTGGACGACCCACGAGCGAGTTCCGGGTTGCTACGCATCGCTTGGCGGTACTCGGGCGAGTCGAGGAGCGAGTGAAGGAGTGGGAAGTTCGATGGTTGCAAGGGGATGTGCCCGGATGCAGTGACGGTCGTGAACGTCGATGGCGACCGCAAGGAAGTGGGGGAGGTGGCCAGGATGCCGCTCGAGGAGACGAGCGAAGGAGGCGGTCGACCGGCATGGCTCGACAACGAGACAGTGGACATCGGTCTCAGTCACGCAGGCGAAGATAGTACAAGCAAGCGTAGCAGGCGGCAGCAGGAGCAAGCGTGGTGCAGCGGGGTTCGAAGCCGGTCCGTCTGGGCACGAGGAGGAGAGGAGGCGCCGGACATGCCGCGGACGAGCGCCTCCTGCTGCGCAGCCGTTGATAACGGGCCCCAGTGACGCACAGATCAGCTGGGTCTGGTCGAGAACGTGTGAAGTCAAGGAGCGAAAGAGGTCGGGCGAGGAGGGTTGGACTCGTCCACCGCTATAGCATCGCTCAACTGGCTTATCGTGGAGGTCTTGGGACTTTGTCGGCTACCAGAAGACCGTCAACCGACACCTGGAGCGTCCACCGACCCTGCCTCGTCGTTGTCCTCGATTCTCGAATCTCATCACCTCGAGGATCAATCTCAGCGAACAGGGCCTCACTGGGATTCGTAGGGGCTGGAGAGGATCGAATGGACCTCTCAAACGACGTGCGTGGCTTTGGCACTCTCCAGCGGGTCTTCGGGCGCTCACCGCTCTCCTCCTCACATCCAGCTCGCCCGACTTGGGCTTGTGGACCAGCCTCACCCTTTCCTCGCCTCTCGTCTCCCTGTCGACGCTTGTCAGCACATCTGCGACGCCGTGCGATGCCTACCGCCCGCCGTCGCGACTTCGACGCTCTATGCCCTCTCCCTCGTCTCCAAGACTTGGTCTTCGGCCGCCCAATCCGCCCTTCACCACACCCCTTTTCTCAACTTCGATGCCCCCGACACCGCCCCTCCACGCACCTTTGCCCGGCTCAAAGCTCTCCTCCACACGCTCGAAACGCGCGACAATCTCGCTCGCTCTGTTCGAGAGCTCGACATCGGACGATGGACAGCACGATGTAGCAGCGAAGCGAATGTCGACCGACGACGCATCTCTACCATCGCTGTCAAGATCGTCGCCGCATGTCCAGCCCTCAAGGTCTTGTCACTGCCCTTCGTCGTTCAGGCCGACAAGAAGGACCTCGTTGTCGCGCTCAGGGGCCTTTCACAGCTCGAGCACTTCACGTTTGACGAGAATGCGGCGACAGCAGATCCATGGATTATCAACATCGACGTATCCATCAAGGAGGAATGGGGCAAAGCGATTTGGACGATCGCCGACTTGGCCGCACTCGCTCCGTCGTGGCCACGCATCAAGGTCCTCGCGCTACATTCAGCAGTGCACAGCGGCGAAGGCGACAGTGTCGTGGATTGGCAACTCGAGGAGTTCACGCTCTACTTCCAACAGAACGTCAAGCTCGACTTTACCTACCTCGACCGACTTCTTCACGGCAGTCGAGGTTCCCTCCGCCGCCTCAACATTCAGGAACATCGTCTGGAACCCGGGGTGCTCGCACGGTTCCTCGAAGAGTATGGCGGGAGTCTCGACACGCTCACTACGTTCACATCCGACTATTTCACCGTTGACGAATCCCTTCCGCTCGCTATCGCCACGGGTTGCCCGAACCTCTCCGTCCTCTTCCTCAAGACCCCCATACCTGACCTTGCCGACGCTCTTTCCAAGTTCTCGCGACTCCGACACCTACACAGCGTCCTCCTTCAAACTGTCTGGGCGACCAGACTTGACCGGGATCAAGTCGTCGACACTCTTCGCTCCTTTCGCTCGCTCAAGCGCTTGGGCATCTCGCCGGGCGCCCACGACGTTCCGAACTACAACCCGGGGCTGCTCTACCTCCCTGCACAGTACCTTTTCGACACGTTTTGCGCCGCAATCAACGACATCGGAGACGCAGTGCGGGAGGAAGGGATCAATGTGCGCGAGCTGCGGTCTTGGGACGGACGACCTGGGTTCAAGCCGATCTGAGTTCACTGGGTATCCAACAAAGTTCCCATCCCGCTCTAGACACTCTACACACTTTATACCCGCTGGTACCGCCCTGTAGCCTCATTCTCCTCATCCTCGCTGTCGTCGTTCCGCAACGCGAACCGCTCCATCCGCATGTGCTCGTCGCGACCTTTGTTCGCCGTCTCGTCATAGTCGAAGATGGGCGCGACACCTCCGACTGTCGCCCCGCCCGCTCGATAGAGATTCGTCGAGTTGCGCGCGTCGGGTCCTCGCTCATTGCCTTCGCAGTCGGAAGCGAGCGAGAGGCGGTTTGACTGCTCGAGGAGAGAGTGGCGTTGGTCGCCGAGGGAATGCCGCAGGCCTCGTGCTTCTGTCTCGCCTCGTGCAAGGTTCTGCTCGTTCAAGCGGCTCATCAGCGTCGTTCAGCCCAAGCGATAGACTGTGCGCACCAGTAGGTAGACGCCGAGCGAGATTGTGTAGAAGCCGCAGATGAGCGAGACGGTCTGGGAAGCGCCCGAGGTGTTCAGGCCGTGGAAGAGGATGATAGAGGCGACGAGGGTGGCGCTGGAGAAGAGGGAGAAGTACAGGGGGTTGACGACGTTCGTCGGGAAGAGGTCGAGGGCCTGCGAAAGCGAGGAAGGGTCAGTCGGAAAGCGATATGGCGTCCTGCTGGCTGCAGGAGCTACAAGACGACAACAGCAATTGGACAGACTCTGTTGAAGAAGTTGAGTTGTGCTGATTCGTAGAAAGAACGTTCCGTCAGCTCCCTGGACGTCCAGGAAAGAAGCGGAAAGGCAAGGGAAAGAAGCGGAGAGGAAAGGGACGAACTGGCGATGCATCCGGCGACCGTAATCGCAAAGATCCACGTTCCCGCCCGCCACAGCTGGTTGTTGCCCGCAAACGTCAACTTGAGAGCGATGCCGAGCCCCTTGACCGCCATGACGGAGATCGAGCCGACGAGGGAGCAGATGGAGAGGTAGACGAGGGGGTTCTTGTTCCCGTGTTTCGGGGCGACCTTGTAAATCATGTACAGCGAGAAGCAGGTGACGAAGAAGGCGTAGAACATGAACCCGGGCTGGAGGGCGTACTCGAGGATCTCGTCGACTGTCGCGATGTCCTTGTCTTCCGGTGCGTGCAGGACGACGATGATCGATCCGACGAGACACAACGAGCATCCCGAGATGCCGATCTTGCCTAATCGCTCGCCGAGGAAGATTGCCGCGAGAATCGCGCTGCAGGAGGAAAGGTTAGGGAGGATTGAGGAGGGCTAGGAGGGAAAGACGCACCCGACAAGGACTGATAGCGCACCGAGCGGTGTGACAAGAGCTGGTGGTGCGAATGTGTATGCCGCGAAGTTGGCGACTGTGCGAGAAACCAGTTAGCCGGCGGGAAGGAGATGCAGAAGGGGAAACGGGGAGGAACCTTCTCCAACAACCACTGCGAGCGAAGCGAACGTCAGCGCTGATGCCTATAGAGTCGATGCAAGCCCTGACTCACTCGTCAACATGCCCGCCCACCACAGCCCGTTCTTGAGGTACGAGTACGACTCGCTGGAGAAGCCGTCATGCGAATCCGCCGCGCTGATCAGTCCCTGCGCGTGTCCAGAATGTCAGTACAGTCCTTCTCTTCGCCCAGAGACTCCGGCGGACCTTCTTGGTGATGATGAACGACGTCCCAATCGCCGCAGAGGACGAGATGGCCAGCGCGAGTCCAATGTACTTGTCGTTCGGGTTGAACGAGGTGACTGCTCCCTCCGCAGCTGCTGCTGTCGCCTGCAACGTCACGTCCATCCTGCTTGGCTGCTGGCGGAACGAGAGACGGGAACACCGACGAGGCGCGTGTCGAGGCGTGTGAAGTGGTAGGATGGAAAAGCGGCGCGGCGGTACAAGGGCGTGAGTGTACAGCGAGTCGTCAAGGAGTCGTCAAGCCAGTCCAGCCGAGCAGCGAGTCGCGAGCAGTGTGATGGAGCGAAGTCAACCGATGGAGCCGACAGCGTCGACGCGACTTTGGGCTTTCTTGCATCCAAAGCTATTTAGTGGCGACGGACAACACGATCCAAACGATAGGTGCATGCTACAGTCTGGAGAAAGTGAAACGGGAGGGACGACAAACGGGATACAAAGACGGTCAAGTCGTTCCTTCCGCCTCCATTAGATCTCAGGGGCATTCTTCGATCCGACAAGAGAGACATAAAGTCAAGGAGTAGGCGTACACGGCGCCGGCGCGCACTGGACGACGGTCGAGGTCGTCAACGAGGTGTTCTTGAGGTGCTGGACTTCGGCGGCGCTCCAGCACATCCTGCGTGCGATAAAGCAGCGTCAGCTTCAGTCAACGACCGAGAAATGTACGTAACGCACCTCCGTCCCAGGGTGACAGTCTCGATCCTCCCATCAGCAGCCGCCAACCCTTTCTCCACCGCCTCAACCGCGATCCATGGGACACGCGCGTCGAGCACAATCATTTGCAGCGGCAGTCTAGTCATGACCTCGACGACGCCATTCGACGACATCAGGTGGTCGGACGCGACTTCGAGGACTTGGAGGAAGGCGCAACGCTTGACGAGGAAGTCGAGCGGATAGACCGCTTCTTCCGTCGAGACGGGGTACGTGACCGCCTCGCGCACTTTGCTGCCTTCTTCGAGAAGCTCAAACTTGGTCGCCAAGGCGAAGGCGCCGTCGACGAGGGGCGAGTCGGGCGGGTACGCCGCCGCGAAAGACGTGCTGAAAGGGTTGCCCGTCTCGGAACGCGCAGGAGGTGTTTGGACTAGCCGATGGTTCTCATCGTGGATGCCAAACGAGAACCGACACAGCGTGATTGCCAGGGTGCGAAGGTTGGGGAGGAGGCGGAGAGCGGCGATTAGGCCGGGACGTGAGAGGGAGTCGATGGCCTGGAGACGCAGTTCGTCGAGAGTGTGACGAGTAGCATTGATGATGGAGACGAAGGCGTCGTCGCGCAGGCTCGGGCCCGCGATCTGGTGCAGAGTGAGGCTGCGAAGGGGAAGAGAGGGAAAGGGCATGGGCTCCGGAGGTGGAGGGAGACAGAGCGCGGGTACATTGGCTGTCGTGACGACGTTCTTACCGGTCTCGTCGGTTACGAAGTCGATGTGAGGGCTCGGGTTATCGCAGTCGCCATCAAGGCGGAGCGTAGGGTACTCCACGCTGCCGACATCGTCCCCGTTTCGTGAATCGCTTGACGCGTTCGCGGGCTGTAGGACGAAGAGGTCTTGGAGATGGAGTGTTTGTAGGTTGGTCGCCTGGCTTAGGATGCCGACGACAATATCCCAGCGGACGAAACCACCTTGCACACTGAAACTCCTCAACTGCGTCACTCCGCCACCTCCTTTCGCGAGGACCGTGTATAGCATTCGCAAGCCGTCGTCAGCCGTGACTTGAAGAGAGCGCAGGTTGTCCAGCAGGTGGAGTGCCGGGTAGACGAGATTGCGCGAGGCGCCCGGCGGGCCGTCGAGCTCTGTCGAGTTGAGGCGGAGATCGCGGACGCTCGAGGTAAGGCGAGAAGGTGTAGGCGAGTTCTTGACAGAGCGTAAGAAGCTGTACGCCTGCTTGTCCGAGACGAGGGCGATGTGACGGTAGAGCAGCGAGACGGCGGGACCTTGAATGCGACTGCGGTCAGCGTCGCTCGCCAGGGTTTGGCCCGTCGAAAGCGCAGTCAAAGCGCACCTTTGAAGGCCCTGCAGACGAGCATGTACCGCAGGAGCTCGCCTTTCGCCTCGCCCCACCTGCTCCCGAGGGCGAGTACGAGCGAGACGAGTTCAGGAGGGAGCGTGGCGAGCGTGGCGCCGCTGGAGAGGGTTTGCGAGGGTCTTTGAGCCATAGTCGTAGTCTGTGTAAGCCCTCCAGCGGTGGAGCGGCCACAGAGTGAGGAGTCGGAGGTCAAGAGGGACAAGTTCATCAGCCGATACTCCGACACCACTCACTAGCGCTTGCCAGGCTGGCTTGTCGACTGCTGCAGGGCCAGCATGCTCTACGCCTGCTCAGGAGTTCGCAGATCCCGCTCGCGAGGGTGTTGAGCACGAAGGACGACTCGCTTCGCTCAACCTGGCAAAGACGGCTCGCACAGCACTACGCACGGGGTCTGGCGGGGTCGCTGGTCGACGTAGAAGAGCAGGTTGGGCAGGAAGTGCGGTGGCTGGAGGAAGCAGCTCGCTCGGACGCCACGAAGACGGGCGAGACCTGGGAGAGTCGGGTTGAGCGAATGGTCCGCGAGATGGTCGAGGAAGACAAGCCGTTGGCGTACGTGCTGGGTAAGTGCAGACTTCACTCTCCTGAGGGCGACCCTGACATCCGCTCTTACGCTCGCAGGAACCCAGCCTTTCCACCCTCTCCCGGTCGACCTCCTCGTCCGCCCTCCAACGCTCATTCCCCGCCCCGAAACCGAGCACTGGGTCTCCCTGCTCACCGAGCGGATCCTGGCGGTCAGAGGCAAGACGGCCCGGAATGCTGAGCCGTTCCGTATCCTCGATATTGGAACGGGAACAGGCTGTATCGCGCTCGCTTTGACGCATGGGTTGTCGCGCACGAGTGAAGGACGTGCAAACGGTCCTTTCGCCGCCGTCAGAACGTTGGCGGTGGATCGAGCCGAGTCGGCGGTGCGCCTAGCCAAGGAGAATGCCAGAAGATGCGGTCTTCCTTTCGCCCCTCGAGGTGGCGAAGGCCGTACGGGACAAGCCAACTCAGATCCCAGCGCTGAGTTACCCAACGACCCGTCGACACCAGACGCTCCGTCCGCCGCCGTCTCCGTTCACCAAGCCGACCTCTTTTCCCCTTCGTTCTCTTCCACCGTCTTCGCGCACCTCCAGCACATCCGCTCTTCCGACTCACTCGCCAACGCAGTTCAACCGCCGGGATTCGACCTCGTCGTCTCCAACCCGCCCTACATTCCTCTCCACGAATACGCCACACTCGACCGCAGCGTCCGCGAATGGGAAGACCGCGGTGCACTGGTCGGCGAGACAGCAGAACGACCTCTCGTGCCGCGGAGCAAGGAGGACGACGGGCTGGTCTTCTATAGGCGGATCGTGAGCCTGTTAGAGGAGTTGCTGGCGGAAGGAGGCGAAGGGCCGGTTGTTGCGTTTGAGGTTGGGAAGGGACAGGCGAGGGACGTAGAGAGGATGCTGCGCGAGTGGCGGGGCACGAAGGGGGCGCAGCTAGAGACGAAGGTGATAGAGGATCCCTGGGGCATGGGGCGGGCTGTCTTTGCGGGTTGGAAACGGTGATCTCGTCTCGTCTCCATCTGCGTCCATCAAACTCTGCTTTGCATACTGAGAGCAATGCATACAACATACAACAACACCTCGCTCTGCCTCCGCGAAAGCGATCTAACCCAGCCAGCGCCATCCGACCTCGACCTCCTCGATTCCCGCGAAAGGTTTGCGGAAGTCGAGGTCTTTGCCCGAGATAACGAGCTTCGAGCGCTTGTCTCCGCCGTTCGTCGGTGCGCTCGCTTCGAAAGACGGGACGAACCAGGTGATCGCGAGAGCCGCCTGCGGTCCGTACGTCGTCAGCGCAAGGATCCGGCAAGCAGGCGGCGTCGGATACGCACCATGTCAGGCAGCTTGCCATGCCTGTCACCCGTCTTGCCGACGAGGTATTTGAGCTGAACCTCCCTGTCTCCGTCTAACACAATTCCTCCGTCCTGCTCTACTGCCGCCTTTGCCTCCTTCTCGGATCGTCGCTTGTTGCTGGTCGAGTTCGGCTCAAGGAAGGAGGTGCGAGGAACGAGTACGCGAGTTCGGGAAGGTCCAGGGTTGGCGGAAGTCGAGGTGGGTGTGGCGGCGGTTTGTGAAGGGGGCGGCAGGTCGGGCGACTCGGCGATAGACGAGGCCGGAGTCTTGATGACCGCCGAAGGGAGCGAGCCGGTTGAGGCGGAAGCTGAGGGCGGAACGCTTGCGCCTGCGTCCGTTTGAGTCGGTTCGAGCTGGGTTGGGGTATCATCCCGGAGCGGATGAGAGCCCTGCTTGTCGCTCGCCTCTGAGAGCGAACCGACGTGGACGAACATCTCGCTTCGGTCGTCCCAGTCGTCAAGGGTGGTCGGCGTGTTTGGGTCTCGCGCCAGCGTGAGTTCTCGCTCGCGGAGGTTGGCGGCGATCGAGTCCTTGTAGCGGAGAACCTGCTCAAAAGGGTGTCAGCCCGTGAGCGATGATAAGAGGTGGGAGCCGCGCACCTGCACCGCCATCCGCTCGTTGCCGCCCGCAACAACCTTTCCAACCCCATGCAAGCCCGGTCCCGTCACCTTAACGTACTCGAGCACGACTCGCTTGCTGCCGGACAACGCATTGTCTCTAGGGTCATCACCTTTGAGGAGACGGACCCAGTAGCCGAGCCACCGGCGCTGACTGGCGATCGAGACGCCGTAGCGTTTCGCGCCCGGGCTCATTCGTCGGAGGGTGTGGAAGCGGAGCAAGTACCTGCGGAGGATTGTTCAGCAAGGGATGCAAGGCAAAGGAAGGTGAAGCGACGCACTCGAGCTTGTCTTCCATCGGCAGGTCCTGGATGTCCGACCCCGACTTGGCGAGTACTGCGCGCGGGTCGAGCGGGCCGTACGTCTTCAGGTCGTCGCTTTGGTTCGCCTTGTCGTCCTTTGGCAGAGCAGGCGCTGAAGGAAGACCGGGTAGGGCGAGCAGGAGTGAGAGGGCGAAGGTGCCGGACCTGCGGAAGTATGGATGAGCGTCACAAGGGCCGAAGACGGGTTCGGTCTGACTCACCGTCCTTTTCCAGCCTGTAAGGAGCAACGTCAGCCAGAAGAGGGCGGGAGTCGGCAAGACGTCGAGCCGCACCTTGCAGTGAATCACGACAACATTCCGCTCGTCCTTCTCGTACCACCGCTTCGCACCCGTCGCCATAACCGGTACCATGCTCAAAGGCGGCGGATGGTGATCAGGCCAAGGATACCGCTCTACCGGCCCGCCCAGCACCTTCTCCCCCGCCTCCTCCTCATTCGAAGCGCCGTCCGTTGCGAATGCTGAAGCTTTGTAGGAGTTTTCGTAGAGCGGGCAGAGGTTGAAGATGCGGTAGTGGGGAGCGTAGGGTTCGAGGAAGCGGATCACGTCGGATCTGCGGGGTCGAGAGGTCAGTTGAGGTAGGTGCGAGGAGGACGGAGAGGGTCCGACGAACCGCTTGTTCCGGTACAGAGATGCAGTACCAGTCGCAGGGTAACCCATAATGATGATTCTGTAGGTCTGCGAGGTCAGCTTGTCCCTCTTACACCGCTCGAACAGCACTCACCGGTCGGTCAACCTGCACAAGTCCAAGTCGAAGCCATCCTCCGTGTAGCGCGCTTTGCGGCCAGAGACGAGCCGTCTGAGATCCAGCATGCTCGCGTCGTCAGCTAAGCCTGCGAAGCGGTGAGAGCGAGGAAGCGAAGCGAAAGAAGCGAAAAGCGATGACGGAGCTCGCGGCGAACTTGGCGACGACGACAAGTGGTTTGTCCAAGACGAATATGGTTTAGCAGAGAAGCGACAGACACCACAGACAAGCTACAGATCCTTCCCATCTGCATTTTTCCCGTTCCACCTTCAAGAAGTCGTCTCCTCACGCTGCGCCTAGTCGCGGCGAGGCGAGCGGCTGCGGTCCCTGGGCGAACGGTCCCTCTCCCTGCGGTCAGGGGTGGGCGAGCGACGGCGGGCGGGGCTGCGGGAACGGCGAGGCGAGGGCGTGCGGCGCGAAGAACCGCGGCGGTCGCGCTCGTCGTACAGGTCCCGCGTCGACTTGCGGTAGCCGTCGTCGCGGTCACGGTCGCGGCCAGAGTCGCGGTCGCGTCCGCTGTCGCGTCCACCACCACGCGAGTCAAACTGTCGGGTCGAGGGAGTCAGTTGGGAGCGCTAGCTGCGGGTGGAAGGAAGGTAGACGCACGTCCTCGACGACGCTGACCTTGGCGCCGTTGAGCTCGGTGTCGTGGAGCTTGCGAACAGCGTCCTCGGCATCGTAACGCGAGTTGTACTCGACGAAGCTGTTGCGGCGGGAAGACCAGTCAGTTCGATGCGAGAAGCGGACAGATTGCAATGGGACGCACCCGACAGTCGGGTCGCGCCTGTCGACGTCGGCGAACGAGACGGTGCCGGCCTGGCGAGCAAAGTCCTTGACGTCCTATGTGCGCGAGATGCCAAAATCCAGGGTCGACGACGACGATCAGCGACCTCCTCCAAACGAACGACGGCGCCACTGTGCGGTTATCCTCGAGACCTGACTGCGACGAAGCCACGAACGACGACGACGCGGACGACCAGACGCGACGACCACGAGCGACGAGACCAGTCCTTGAGACCGTTCCGTCCCGATACGCCAGACGACGATCCTCTCGACGCCAGAACGATGCCTCTCCGGTACTACGTGAGCCAGGACGACGCCAGCGAGCCCCATCACGACGCCACAGCGACTCCAAGCGGAACGGGCTGCACCTCCGTGCGTCAGTCCGGGTCGTCTCGGGTTTCGCGAATCTCGCTTTCGCGCGTCTCGCTCTCGAAACAGGTTCTGTGTCGAATCATAGAAATGGAAAGCGAGCGTACCTGCCAGCTAGTGCCCTCGCGAAGGCCCTGAATGGTGATGCGGAAGCCGCTTCCAGCACGAGGGGGAGGCGGGCGGTCGAAGCTGCGAGGAGGAGGTCCGCCGTATCCGCCGCCGTAGCCACCGCCGCGAGGAGGAGGGCCGCCGAAGCTGTGATTTGCGTGGGTGAGAGTTAGCGAGGATTGGAAGAGGTGAGATGAGTGCGACGAACCGGTCGTCCATCATGCTGCGGGGAGGCTTGGCGAACTCGACCATGATGCTGTGGTGAAATAAGTTTGTTAGCTGAAGAGGCTTATGAGTGAATGCACGGGGGAGGAGGCGAGCGTACCGGTCACCAAGGAAGTCCTTGTTGTTGAGCTCGTTGACGGCCTCCTCGGCGTCCTGCCAGCCACGACGGGTCAGCACACTCTTCAGTGACATTCCCAGCGGACTCGATCTCCGACGCACCCTCAAGTCCGCATACTCGATGAAAGCAAATCCCGCCATGATGCGAACATCGACGAGCTTGCCCATGCGGCCGAAGAAGTCCTCAAAGTCGGCGCGAGTGGCGGCCTGCGGGATGCGGCCGACGTAGAGACGGCGTCCGGCTTGCATCGTTGGTGTGCGGGAAGGGGGCGGTTGAGGGAGTGAGGAGGGGGAAATGGGGTGGATACAGGCGATGGGAGGCTGTGTGCGCGTGTGGGTGGTCTAGTCAGCTTCAGTTTGGACCTCTGTGTACATCTGGCGGGCCACTCACGCCTGTGTGCGGGTAAAGGGAGAGGGAGAGCACCTCGAGCCTCAAGGCGAAGTTGGGCGGGGCGACTTGCAACTTGTGCTCCTGCTGTGACTTGAGTAGCTGTAGAACAGTCTTACGAAGCAGCTGACAAGGCTTGCTAGTCAAGCGCTTCGAAGCGACGGTTCGCGGACGTCGTCCCGCTTCCACTCGCGCAGGAAACGCCCAACCGGAACAACAGCGGGTATAGTACAGCCCAGAGACCTCTAGATGCGTAAATACGGGAACAAGATGAGGAGAGCTAGGTGCGAGGAGGCGGAGGAGGCGAGATTCTGGTCTCGAAGCTTGAAGAGGGAAAGAGGCTGTCGAAAGGGTAGGGCGGCCAGCGGATTGTGGTTCGTGGCCTACTTCTCCTTCTCGAGCGGGATGAAGAGCCAGGACAACACACTGACAAGGCGGATGCCTGCGAGAAAGAGGGCCAGGAAGTCAGCGCTTTCCTCCCAAGCATGGCTCGGAGACGCGACTCACCTGTGCATGCGGCGAAAGCGACGGCGCTCGAGCTGGCAAAGACGATGCCGGCCGAGCACAGTCCCCCGAGGAAGGCGAAGAAGACGGCGAAGATTCGGTGGTCGCGCGACTTGACGTACTTGGCGACAAACAGCTTGGGGTCGTTGACGAGTTCGACCCAAACCGTTGTCAAGACGAGACTCACGCCGAACGCTGTGTTCAGGCGCTGCGTGCGGAAGGCTGCGTCAGCTAGTCCGCCATGCATGCCGCTTACGACAAACAAACCTTTGCAACGATGCCCTGAGGAGAGGCAGATCGTCAGTCCAACGAGCTCGCAAGAGTAGAGGAGCGAGAGACGGTGTTGAAGGAGAGGATCGAGGGAGCGCTTAAGGAGGAGAGAAACGGGGACGCACCTGGAGACCCAGACTCGCACTCGCGAAGGCCAACGCCGCCATCCCCCTCGCATTCTGCCATGAAGCGTTTGTTCGGAACCTGTGCAGCACGGAGGATCAGCCCAATTGCGGGAAGGGAGACAAGGGAGGGGAGACTTACTCAGCCACACTCGGCTCATAGCTAAAGTGCGCACACAGCGCCGCCGCCATCGTAAACAGCGCCATGATGAACGTCGCCGTCATGATCCACCATCTCCGCTTCGGCCCGACTTTGTCGCCAATGCGCCCGATAGAGCTGCCGAGGAGGAAGGCGAGGAGCGATGTCAAGGCTTGCTGGTCGGGCTTGTGAAACGTCCGGTCGTTCGTTGCGAATAGTCGTGCGACGGCGAGTGACAGCTGAACGAGTCCACCGGCTGCAGGGGAAAGTCACACGATCAGATGGAGCGGCGAGGAGGAGCAGGTCGTCGAGATGAAGGAACGGCGGCGCACTCTGGAACCCGCACCACAGATAACATGCCAGGAACGTCGGTGCGCTCGTGAATCCCGTCAAGAAGCAGAAGAGGATGAGTTGCAGCAAGCTACTGTTCGAATCGACGTTCCCGCTCAAGAAGCTCCGCGCGGAGACCCGTCGGCGCTGCTCGATGGCGGTGGATGCGTCGCTGGTGGCGGCTGTCGTTGTCCCAGGCGTGTTGTACTCGGTCTTGAGGTACTCTGCCATGTCGGAGATGAGTTCCGGCTGATGGCGCGATGAGGGGTGCTGGCTCGACGAGAGAAGTTGTTGGCGGGGTGTAGCAGGACTCAGGTGGGCTAGCAGAGCGTGGTAGCCCTTTCAGACACAGCGACAGCGCAAGGAGCAGAGCGAGACGAGGGAAAGAGTCGAAAACTCCCCGGCGGCTCCCGTCGGCAAGGGAAAGATAAACGAAAAGATAAACGATGGCTCGTCCCGGTCAAGCCAACGGCGCCCGCTTCCCTTGGCGGCGCAGACGAGCTGTGGGCATCCTGTGCACTGCAAGAGACGCGAGCGTACAACAACAGCGACCGGCCAGATCGACGTCCTCCTTCCTCGCCTGCAATCGCCGCTCCTTCCGACAATCACTCCCACGCCTCCGTCACCCCAATCGCGCCACTAGCCGCAGAACCGCCATATGTACGACGAGAAGGCCGGCGGTGACGACAGGCGAGGCGAGCGAGACGTCGATAAGCGTTTCGAGGACGAGGGCTGAGACGAGCCAGAGCGGGATGGCGGGCGATATGTCGAGCGACATGTCGGGTGCAGGGAAGGTGGAGATGGCGGGAGAGAGGCGGCGGAGGTGGATGAGCTGTACGACATCGGGAAGTCAGCGGGTGACCGGAAAGGGGCGTACGGGAGACTTGCCTTGACCGCTGCCGCAAGACTTGCCAGCACTGTCCCCTGTAGCATACCACTCCCACTTCCTTCCCTCAAACCTACTCGTACGACTCCCGTTCCTTTCCGCCCGAAATCAAGAATCGCAGAAAGCGGCGACGATGATGGGCCTGCCGGCAGAGTCGCGGATGGCGGTGCCGGCAAGGGTAGTGGCGGTGAGAGGCGAGGTCGGGGTGTTGGCGGGGAAGGTAGCGGCGACGGGCTGCGGCGGCGGAAGAGGGCGGGCGAAGAGGCGCGACGGAGCAAGGCGGATGACTTTCGAGTTGACACTGTCAGCTCCACCTCGCTCAACACGAAAAGGGAGGGAGCAGAACGTACTGCGCGACTAGGCGGAGCGTTCCACTCGTCCGAACCGGCCTCAGACTCCACCTCAACTTCCACCTCCTCCCACCTCACACCTGACGAAGCCTCACTCAGCCTCCTCCGTCGCGCATCAATGAAAGCACGCGGCAGGAGATTCCCGGCCTTGCTCGTACCGGGCAGCCACTTCGCCACAGCCGTCCCGACCGCCTCCTCGTGCTCGCCGCGTAACCGTTGAAGTTGCAAGTCTCGCCGAATGCGCGTGAGGGCGAGCTGGACTTTCTCGCATGACGGGCGACGGGTGGAGTCGAGGTTGACTAACTGCGAGAGGAGGTGGAGAAGTGAGGTTGGGAGATCGTGACGGGCTGAGGCGGAGAGGGGGAGAGGGTCGGAGGGGTTGAAGCTGCCGGTGAAGAAGCGTTTGCACTATCAGCACTGCTATAAGAGCAAGGCGAGACAGAGCACAGATTCGACAGCCGACGCACCCCTTGTAAGACCTTACTTCCTCCTCAAGTTTCCTCGTATCGCCTTCCTCCCTCGCCTCGCCGAACGGCAACGAGAAGAAGCAGAGCAAATGCAAAATCAGGCCGAGAGCCCACATGTCGCTTCCTCGGTCGGGTGAGGGGAGAGCGCCGGTCGTTGGCGAGGGAGTGAAGGCTTCGGGCGGGGTATAGGCGAGAGTTCCGGAGCCGCCATCTGCACACAATGCCGTCAGCGCCAGTGCAACGCGCCGGGACGGGAAGAGACGTACGACGCTCGCGGTGGTAGCTGTCGTTCGTGGCTGAGCCAAAGTCGCTGAGCTGGCAAGTCGGCAACAAGGCGTCCTCGTCCCAGTTGAGCAGGACGTTCTCGGCCTGTGCTAGCGGCATCAGCACTCGTGTAGGAATGCTGAACAGGGGCGACGCACCTTCAGGTCGAGATGGAGGATGTTCTTGCTGTGCAAGAACGCCAAGCCGCGCACGATATCCTCGAACAGCGTGACAATGTCTTCGAGTCTGAGCAGGTGTACCGCGCGCTCCTTCTCCTCCTGTCGCCTGTGCCGGGCTCGCTCGCCGACACTTCCCCTCGCCGACTCATCACGACTCCCTCGCCGCGCTTCGATAAACTCGGCCAAGCTGCCGCCGTTCGCATAGCTCATGAGGATGTGCAGCGTCGGGACTTGCGGTGCGAAGCGAGAGGGAATGGCGGAAGACGTCTCGAGCCAGGCGTGGTGGTATGCGACGATGTTGGGGTGCGAAACTGACTCGAGCAGGTGGACTTCGCGCAGAATCGAAAGGAGGTATGATGGGGAGTCGCCGACGGAGACTGGGCGTGAAAGTTGATCAGCATCTAATGCGCGAGCGTGGGAGTTGGCCGGTACGCACTCTTCTTGCAGGCGTAAAGACCGAGAGCTTCGCCGTTCAGGACATGCCGGACGAGGTAGACCGCCCCCTGACCTCCCTTGCCTGTGAATGTCAGGCATTAGTGACTGCGCTTTCTGCGACACAGGTGGGCGCGACTGACCGAGCAGCTGAACCTCCTCGAAGAAGCGGGCGAAGTAGCCCTCGTTCATCTGGCTCTGATCGAGGTGCTCGGCTCCGCTTTGTCCGCTCGCCGAATCGCCTTCATCGTCGCTCGGTAACGCTCGGCTGGCGGTCGACATCGGCGTTGCGACAAGACTGCTGGCCTCGCTCAGCATGCCCCACCAATTCGAGTCCACTTCTCGGACGTCCCGCACATTCGTCAATTGCGTCGTGACGAGCCCGTCTTCTCCCTGACGAGAGTCGTCTGTGCTCGTCGACGAAGCAGGAGGTGGAAGAAGGGGAAAATGGCGAGTTCTGGTCGTCTCGTGAGAGGAGGGACTGGGACGTCGTCGCTGAGCGGGCGGAGGGAGCGGTTGGTAGCATAGCGGGCAGTGGCTCGGAGGAGGTCCTGTGATCCTCACATCGTCTGTGGCGTCGCTGACTGTCGACAGTGAGGGCGAAGCGGGTTCGCGAAGGGGCGAAACCGCTCGTCCAGCCCTTTCCTCGCCGTCGCTGCCGATAGAGCCCGTTGAGACCGACGCCCAGCTTCTCCCACCGCTCCTGCCGAACCTTCCACGTCTCGGCGGAGTCGCTAGAGGCGAGCCAGGCGGCGTTTCCGAGACCGCGAGTCGACGAAGGTGGGGAGAGTAGAGAACGACCTTGCGCTTCGACGGGTCGACTAGGACGACCTGCCAGCTTGTTGCGGGGTCCTGTAGAGCAGTCTGAGGTGCCGGCAGCACGGGCTGCGCCATGTAGCGTCACTGAAGAGCATGGTCGAAGGGAGAGAGACTTTTGGCGTCCGTCCGTCCACCTCAACCGCTGAGTGGGGCTGCTGCTGCCGTCAGTCGCTGGTTCAAGCTTTCTCGCCGCCAGAACAATCCGCCACAGACCGCCCCGAGCCCCAGAAAGACCAGCGGACCTCGGCCTCCTCCCGGGCGTTGCCAGCTGTCGCTGCGTTGCAAGCACGCTTTCTGAGGCGTCCAAACGAACGAGCCGAGTGTACGACAAATTGCGACTGCCGTTGAACCCGCCAACTTCGCCTCCAGGCTGCTCAAGCCGCTCGCGCCTCTCTTCGCCTCTTTCCCTTCACTTCGTCTCGCTTGAACTGCCCGTACTGCTTGTGTCGACCTGCACAATGTCTTCTTCTGATCGCCGGAACACGCCGCAGGTACGCCAGCAGTCTCCTCGCGCTCTTGACGGCGAGTACTGATGTCCCTGCTCCCGCAGGCGTCTACTCTCCTCAGCCTGCCCACCGAGTTGCTCGAAGCCATCTTCAAGGATGTCTACACGCACGTTGCGCCGCGCGTCCCGCCCTGCCGCGCCCTCTTGCCCTTGCACGACAAGTTGTTGAAGGCTCGCTACGTCAGAGTCAAGATTGTCGGGTCCGACACGCTCGCGCGCTACAGCAGGGCCGTCCAGACGAGGAGTGCGGTCGGACTGGTGTGCCAGTCGCTCAGGATCACGAGCAATGACCTCTTTCCGCACTACGAGCTTTCCGGCATTGCCTTCCAGAAGTCCTTCCTTCCGCTCAGGAACTTGCGCAAGTTGGAGGTCGACAACACGCAGTTTGTGATCGCAGTTATTGAGCACCTCGGAAAGAGTGCAGCCTCGCCCTTCCCGCACCTCTCGTCGCTCGCCCTCACGCCGTCCGAAGATGACCCGGTCGCGATCCACACCCTTCGCAAGCTCACATCGCTCACGAGCATGACCCTGGCCCTCAGCTGCCCCTTCATCGCTATGGAAGATCAGGACGAGACAAGCGTGACCTCCTTCACGAAGCTGACGTTTATCAGTCTTGCTATTCGTGATGGAGACTTGAGCAGCGTCGTCCAGCTCGTCGCTTCAGCATCGGCGGTTCGCACCCTCGTCGTCAAGCACTACGCAGCGAACGACGCTTACGGCGCCTTGCTCGATGCGGCTGCCAAGCTCGGAACTGTCACAAAAGTGACTTTGATAGGCGCAGTTTCGCCAGTTTCGCCGTCTTGGAAAGCGCCCAAGCAGCTCAAGTCGTTCACTTGCCTCACGAATCTCACGCTCGGATCGGGCTGCACGCCGCGCGACGTACCGACGTTCCAGCTTCTCCGCCGCCTTCCCCTCCAATCTCTCCGCTTTGGTCCCGACACGATCGTCTCATCCGACCACGTCCTCTCCCTCATCACTGGTACCGACAAGCTGGACAGCCTTAAGTCTGTCACGCTCGACAACATCTACGCGCATTGCGACGACGTTCACCGGTGGGACTGGCGCAGGGACATCGACGCCCTCTACCACTGGCTCGAGGAGGGCTACACAAAGCCGCGCTGGACAAAGGCGTTCTCGCGTCAGGGCTGTCAAAAGCTCATCGACGCCGCCGAGTCGGAGGGGATCATCTTGTCGGGCAGCTCGGTCGAAGCGATCGACATCGAGGACCACATCAACATGCACAAGGATGACGTTGAGTGCTTCCTGGAGCATCAGAGGCGTCATGACCGCCGCGAATTTGGCTTCAGGTGGTGAGGATTGCGAGGGTAAGGACGCTTGCTTGGAGTCGTAGGAAATGCATTGCTTTCAGCCGTGAAGGTCTCCCTTCGTACCGTGCACGTCTGGGAGATCAAATGAGTCTGCACGAGCAGTCTGCGCGTTTGCGAGCTTGCCTGACGCCTGCAAAGCAGGCGCACCCTCCCTTCTGTCTCCTCCGCTTCACTCGCTTCCCGCTTGACCTCGCTTGCTCAGTCCGGAACTGCTCAGCATGAATCGCATGAGCCGTGCGCACCAGGTACGCCCACATGCAACGCTTCCCGCGACGAGGGCGCACCGCTGAATCCTCATCTCCTCCTTCCCGTTCTACAGCAATCAAGGCTGCTCAGACTGCCTGCCGAGCTTCTCGAGCTCGTCCTGCGCGACGTCTACGACCATGAGCCTCTCCCGGTACCCCTCTGCCGCAAGCTTCTCTCCCTTCACGACCGTCTTCTTTCCCGACGCCATGCGAAAGTCAAGATCGACCACCCGTACACGATCTCCGCCTTCTGCCTCAGCCTTGCTCTTAGGCCCACCATCGGCGAGCTGTGCCAGTCGTTCAAGGTCGCCAACCCCGGACGCCGACTCTTGGGCATGATTCCGCCGAGCGACCCATGGAACGTCTTCTCCGCCCTGCCGAACCTGCGCACACTCGAACTCGCCAGTCTGCAGCTCGTCAGCAGCTTCCTGGCGTACCTGTCGTACGGCGGCGATCCTGCGCTGCCGAATCTCTCAGCTCTCGCCTTGATCGCCTACCCCGAGCAAGCAGACTTTCCCTTTGCCCTCTCGGTAGAAGGGCTGAACAAGCTCCCCACCATCGAATCCCTTCGCATGACGCTTCCTACATTCAGCGTCAAGCTGCGGCGTGGCCAGAAGTTTCAGCTGCCCGCAATGACTGCCTTCCAATGCGACGTCGCTGGCGACCTTGCAGGCGTCTCCCAGCTCATCAACGCCAGTCCCGCCTTGCAGTCGCTTCAAATTATCGGAAGACCACCGAACGAAGTGCTGCGCAACCTGATCGTCGCAGAAACCAACCTCCACTCAATCTGCAAGCTCACGCTTCATGGGAAGAAGTTCAGCGAAGCTTGGCAGCTTCCGGGCGAGTTGATCAGCTTGAAGCAACTTACGACATTGATTCTGGGCGCGCAATACACGACTTCCGATACCTCGCTCGACGTCTTGCGCCAACTCCCCCTCGAGAATCTGCGCATCTGCGCGGGCGCCCTGATGTCTTTCAGCTCCATCACTGACCTCATCAGCGGTCCTGGCAAGCCTGCTAGTTTTAAGCAGGTGATGGTCGAGACCGTCAGCGCGCGATGCGACCCTATCAAGATCAACAAGGCTGACCGCGCCGCTCTCGAGACCTGGCTCGAGGAGGGCTACGCATTGCCGAAGTGGACCGACGACTTCTCACGCGCAGGCTGTCAACAGATGCAGCAGGCAGCGATCCGCGAAGGCGTGACGCTCTCGGGAGGCGCGGTCAGGGCGGCGAAGATTGAGGATCGCATCAACTCGAGGAAGCGGCGTGTCTTGAGGCGTCTGGCGGAATTCGACTTGGCAGACATCCTCCAGACGGAGACTTGAGTTCGTGGACGGTTCGAAGGGTGGCGGCAGTGGCAGCGGGGGAGGAATGTTGGAATCGCATCGCGCATCGCTTGTTTCTTCCTCGAGTCTTCGCCACCGCTTGCTTGTGTGCGAAGCTTCTTGGAGTGCGCTTTGTGACGCTACGAGACAGCGAAGGAAAGGCGGCTGGCTTGTCGCCCTGTTCCCTTCTCGCTCCTTGTCTCCTCTTCCTCCTCGACTTCGCTCGTTCTCCGCTGTTATCTTCTTACTTGGCTCGCAATGGCTCTGATCGGGTTGGCTAGCGTCCCTGCAGCACAGGCGAGTCCCTCCGAGCCGCCCCTTCGTTTCCGGAACGCCCGCTCACCTCGCCTGTCAACTCCTCCCGCAGGCTTCGCCACTGCTCGGACTGCCTGTCGAGCTCCTCGAGCAGATCTTCGATGACGCCTGCAACGACGCACCGCCGACTCGCCCACTCTGCCGCGCGCTCCTGCCTCTCTTCGACAGCCTCTCTCGCCAGCGGCACAAGCGAGTCAAGATTCGACAGCCGGAAGCGCTCCTCGACTACGGTCGGACTGTCCAATGGCGACCCATCGTGGGCGAGTTGTGCGAGTCGCTGACGGTCACGCAGGAGGGCGGACGCTTCCTCGACAACGTCCCGCCTGTCGACCTTCGCAACTTGCTTCCTCGCCTCCCGAACCTCGTCAAACTCGACCTTACAGGCTCAGCTCTCGTCACAAACTTCTCTGAATACGCGGCATCGGGACTTGAAGACGAGAAGCGGCTACCCGACCTGCGGACCCTCGCCTTGACATCTTCCGACCAGGTCGACTATTCTTCCCCGTTTCCCATCGAAGGTCTCTACCCTTTCCACCGACTCGAGCGCCTCTCCATTACGATCTCCTACCTGAGTCGCGGTGCCAATGACTATCCAGCCCCTTCGTTCCCCTCCCTCCGCTACCTCTCCTTCAAGTTCCGCATCGTGCACGACTTGACCGGCATCACCCGCATCATCGAAGCCTCTCCCGCCCTGCGCCAGCTCGAAGTACACGACTACGTCCGGCAGCGCAACTTCCACCGCCTGCTCGAAGCCGCCGCTCGACTCGGAAGCGTCACCGACTTGACCCTCGAGGGCGCCCCTTGCCGCCGGGCGATGGAAGGTGCCGCAGGAGGTAGCGCATTTCACGAGGTTGACGAAGCTCTCGCTCGCGCACGGCTGTACCGCGAGACGAGCACCGACGTACAACTTGCTTCGCCGCCATCCTCTCGAATCGCTTTCCTTCGGTCCCAAGACGAAGCCTTCCGGCTCGCACCTCCTCAAGCTCATCACCGGCCCCACAAAATTCCCTACCCTCCGCTCACTGAATCTCGACAACCTCGGACCCGGATTCTGTCGAGACATCGACGAGGAGGAGGCTCCAGAGGCGGAACTCGAAGAATGGCTCAAGACGGGCTATGAGCTCGTCTACTTCCCATCGAGCTTCTCAATCACTCATTGGGTCAACCTCTGTGACGCAGCACGCGTCGAGTCTGTCGAGTCGACAGGCTCAATCAGGGAAGCCTTCTTCGTCGACTGCAGCGTTTTCGATACGCTGCGCGTGGTCGAGCGGCGTGTTAAGGAGCTCAAAAAAGCGGAGCGAGATGAGTGACACTGGCAGATGAAGCTGCAGCGGTGGGCGTGCTGGTGAAAGGATGATGGGAGAAGGCGTAGTTGGGACGGCGGACGGGGGAGTACTGGATAACGCAGACGCATCGTAATTGAAGCTCCTGACGCTTGACGAGAAGCGTGAGCGAGCGGGACGAGAAGCAGAGTGTGAGCAAACGAGAAATGCAAGGCGACGAAAAGAAGGAATGGAAGGAAAAGTCTACGATTCTACGCCGTCTTCGCAAGGAACACGTCGCGACCCAGAGAGTATACAAACGATGACCAATGCCAAGCGAACCTGGGAGGGGCGATGGGCGTCTACTGCTTCTTCGCCGCGGCTCCAGTCCGGGCCTTGTCATAGTTCTGCACGAACCAGTCGACCGACTCTTGCAGCGCGACGTCGAAGGGGGTGAATTGGAAGTCGGGGAGGTATTTGCGAAGCTTCGAGTTCGAGGCAGTCTTCTTGTCTGCGTTGCGAGTGAAAGAGCGTTAGCGAGCGGGCGGGAGAGGGGAAAGTGGGCAGGGGAGACGTACACTGGCCGTCTGCCTTCGAGCTGTCCCACTGTGCGTGCAAAACCGACCCGAGGCACCGTCAGCGAGTGATCTCACGAACTAGCGGGAAGCAAGGTCGTCGAACGCACCGTCACCTCTCCCTGGAACCCAACAGCCTTGACGATCGACTCGGCAACCTGCTTAATCGTGATCTCGTCCTCCTCGCCAACTGCAGCCCACACACAACTCATCAGTACCTTTTCCGCCCGCGAAAGGAGGTGGGATGGGACGAACCGGAAAGGATGATGGGGTCGATCTCGGGGTACTCCTTGAGCTGCCAGATGAAGAGCTTTGCGAGGTCGCGAGAGTAGATGAATTGGCGGAGGGGCGTGCCAGATCCGGAAACGGTGAAGGGGGTGCCGTTCTCTGCGGGACGAGCGGACAGGGTGTCAGTTCACCTCTGCGGAGAAGCCCACTCCACCGGCTTCTCCTTGCGGGGAAGCAACGGAGAAGACACGAGGCGAGAGGAACCGAGACGCACTCTTGGCGAGGTAGCACTTGTGCACCAACCCAGGGATGACATGCGAGTCCTCGAGGTCATAGTTGTCGTGCGGTCCGAAAATGTTAGTCGGGATCGCAGCAGTAAAGTTGCAGCCAAACTCCTCGTTGTAGGCGCTGTTCCCAATCGTCAGCTTGAGGGAGAAGAGGGAGGGAGGGAGGAAGGGAGACGCAACTGGTTGTAGACGTCTACGAGACGCTTTCCGTGTGCGTAGCCAAAGTTGGACGAGTGAGGAGGGCCGAGGTGCACGTGCGACTCGTCGATCGGGTAGGAGACCTTGTCGGGGAAGACGCAGGTCGAGAGGCACGAGATGACCTTCTTCACCTGTAGGTCGAGGAGGGTCGAATTAGCGCAATTTGTCGAGGATAGGATAAGCACGCGGACGCACGCCGTGCTCCTTCGATGCCCAGAGAACGTTGTCGTTGATGAGGAGGTTGTCGCGGAGGAAAGTCAACTGCGCGAGATAGCCTCGTCAGCCAAGCGCTCCTTCTTCTTCGCGTTTCGCGATCCTCCTAGAGCATGCAGCAATTGCAGCTCCCGAAAAATGCGAGCCTGAGCCAGAAGGAGCGAACGACGCACCTTGTACTTCATGTTCTTGAACAGTCCACCTACGAGGGCAGCAAGGTGGATGACGTGCGTCGGCTTGTACTTTTCAAAGATGGCCATCGTCTGCGCGAGGTCCCTGTCGTCGTGAATGGCCGTCGAAAGGCATGGTCAGTAAAGGAAAGTCGACGAGGAGCGGGTGAGGTGAGCAGGCGAGAGTCGGTGGTGGCGGGTCCAAGAGCAGCGTGCGCGTCCCAGCAGTCCTGAGCCATCCTACTGAACACACTGAGCGTGCAGCCGAGCCCCCATGCGCCCGCCGTCGCGTCGTTGCGAGCGACTCCCGTGTTCGCTCCCGGTGGTCCGTCCAGCTCACCTCAAGTCTCCGTCCTTGCTGCTGAGGAAGACCCATTGGTCGTCCTCTGCAAACTTGCCGTAGCGTGACCCGACAGGCTCGTGCTGGGTGACATAGTCGATGGCGGCGCCGACGAGGCCTGCGCGGGAAGCGAGCGAGGGTGAGAACTCGACGGCGGCGGCGCGTGGCGGGACGGGAGCTGGACTGGGCTGACGCACCTGTTCCACCGGGGACGAGGATGACGTTCTTTGAGCTGCTCATCGTGTCAAAGAGGGAGAGTGAGCGAGGGGAGGATGGCGGGAAGACGGAGACCGCGCCTCGACGCCAAAGTCGATCCGGGACACCCGCCAAGGTGCTTCATTCTGGTACTGTACTGCTAAAATACATTCTATTGTGCAGTACCAGCCACTCGGCGGATTTATCCAGGCGCTGGCTGATTTTCTGCGAGTAAGTTCGCTTACACCGCTCCTGGTGGCTCGTGCCGGTGCTGGTAAATTAAGTCATGTACTATTACAGCACTTGCAGTTGTTTTCAGCCAGGCAGAAGGTGTCGAAGGCAGCGACCTCGCAACTTCGCCCCGTCCGGTCTTGCTCTCATCGCTCTCGCCGCTCGCCCGCTCACACCGCTCGTGGGACCGCTGCTTCGACTCAGGCAGTACTGAGCAGAACTCCAGCTACACCCTCCAACTCGAACCGCCCCCGCCCGTGTCCTGCCGCCGTCGACCGGCACTCACCTCCCTCGACAAGGCGCCACCATGGCCAACGAGCTCGAGAAGCTCGAGTTGCTCTCTCTCGTCAACAGCATAACCAACGAGCTAGTCAACTACACCGGTCTCTCAGGTGCGGCGCGCTTTCTCGCCCGTGCTCTTCCCACCATCCGAAGTCACCCCCGACTGACCCTCTCCCCTCGCAGACTCGACTCTCGCCGAGTTCCTGATCCACCTGCACGGCGACTCAAAAGACTTCAACACCTTCAAGTCGAAATGCCGCGACGTGGGCGCCGACTTTCCCGACTCGTTCCTCTCCTCCGTTGACCGCCTCATCCTCTCGATGCACCCAAAATACAAGCTCAAGTCCAAGTCCTCCTCTTCAAAGGACAAAGGCAAGGGCAAGGAAGAAGGTGAGAAGGCGGTCCTGAGCGAAGAGAAGCAGAAACAAGCCCGACTGTTTCCCGGACTCGCCATGCCCGATACCGAGTGGCAGCCGTCCTATCGCGCCGACAACCCGGAGGAAGTCAAGGAGCGACAGATGCGGATGGGTCAGCCGGCGGACGTCAAAGGCGTCAGTGATGACCTCCGGAGCAGGGACGAGGACAATATGGGCGTCGATGACTTGATGGCGCAGCTTGAGGGTGTCAGGAAGCGCGCGACGAGGCCTGAGGAGGACGACGACAGGCGGGACGGAGGAGCGGACGCAAAGAGGCAGAGGCACCGCTCGCCCGACTACGAGCGGCGAGGAGGCGGAGGCGGTCGCGAGCGTGACAACGGCTACGGGGACCGCGGGCGCGGCGGCTCGTCGCGCCACGGCGAAGACGATCGAGGGCGGTACGGTCGCGACGGGCGGACAGGCGGCGCAGGGCCCGGCCGACTCGACGAGAAGCCCGTCTTGTACAAGATCTACAAGGGTCGGGTCGCCAACATCAAGGATTTCGGCGCGTTCGTCACGCTCGAAGGCGTGCAGGGCAAGGCGGAGGGCATGGTTCATATCGGCTCGATCTCGACCGGACGCGTCTCGCACCCTTCCGACCTCCTCGCGCGCGGACAGTCCGTCTTTGTCAAGGTCATGTCGGTCGCGGGCAACCGTCTCTCGCTCTCGATGAAGGACGCAGACCAGCGAACCGGCGCCGACTTGTCGCCTCACCTGCGGATCAAGACCGAGGAAGAGCTGTTCGAGGAGACTCGCCGGGCGGCTGAGCGCGCAGCAACGGGCGCGAACGGAGTTGCCGTCCGCAAGAGCTTCGCCGACGACAACCGCACGGCCTCGGTTCGGCGGATGACCTCGCCCGAGCGGTGGGAGATCAAGCAGCTCATCGCCTCGGGCGCAGCGAGCGCAGCCGACTACCCCGGTCTCGACGACGAGTACATCAACAGCGGATTCGAGACAGGGCCGGGCGGGAAGAGTCTCGTCGACGAAGCGGACGAGGAACTCGATGTCGAGATCAACGAGGCAGAGGCGCCTTTCCTCGCTGGCCAGACTAAACGCGCGCTCGAGTTATCGCCTGTCAAGATTGTCAAAGCGCCGGACGGTACCATGAACAGGGCCGCGATGGCGGGTGCGGCTTTGGCGAAGGAGCGGAGGGAGCTCAAGGCGCAGGAGGCGTCGGACCAGGCGGACTCGGAGGCGAGGGACGTCAACACCCCTTGGCTCGACCCGATGACGGCTCCTCACGAGCGGGCGTTCGCGGCGGACGCGAGGGGTCAGGCGGCGGGCCAGCGCGCCAAAGACGTCCCGGCGTGGAAGAAGGACACGTTCAACCCGGCTACGACGTTCGGCAAGATCACCAGCATGAGCATCGCCGACCAGCGCAAGAGTCTGCCCATCTACAAGTTCCGCGACCAGCTCATCGAGGCGTTTGCGAACAACCAGGTCCTCGTCGTCGTCGGCGATACCGGCTCGGGCAAGACGACGCAGATGACGCAGTACCTCGCCGAAGCGGGCTACGCCGACCGTCTCAAGATCGGTTGCACCCAGCCTCGTCGTGTGGCGGCCATGTCCGTCGCCAAGCGTGTCGCCGAAGAAGTCGGATGCCGGCTCGGCCAGGAGGTCGGCTACACGATCCGTTTCGAGGACTGCACGAGTCCCGAGACCAAGATCAAGTACATGACGGACGGCATGCTCCAGCGAGAGTGTCTCGTCGACCCCGACATGAGCCAGTACAGCGTCCTCATGCTCGACGAGGCCCACGAGCGTACGATCGCGACCGATGTCCTCTTTGGTCTCCTCAAGAGTGGGTCTGCGTCTTTTGAGGTCAGATGAGCGCACTGCTGACGCATCCTGTCCCGCAGAATCGCTGAAGCGCCGGCCCGACCTCAAGCTCATCGTCACCTCCGCCACGCTCGACGCCGAAAAGTTCTCCGAGTACTTCTTCGGCTGCCCCATCTTCACCATCCCCGGCCGTACCTTCCCCGTCGAGATCTTGTACACGAAGGAGCCCGAGCCCGACTACCTCGACGCCGCCCTCATCACGATCATGCAGATCCACCTCTCCGAGCCGCCCGGCGACATCCTCCTCTTCCTGACTGGACAAGAAGAGATCGACACGTCGTGCGAGATCTTGTACGAGCGGATGAAGTCGCTCGGTCCGAACGTGCCCGACCTCATCATCTTGCCGATCTACTCCGCCTTGCCGTCCGAGATGCAGTCGCGCATCTTCGAGCCCGCCCCGCCCGGCGCACGCAAGGTCATCCTCGCCACCAACATCGCCGAGACGTCGCTCACGATCGACGGCATCTACTACGTCGTCGACCCGGGCTTCGTCAAGCAGAACGCGTACGACCCCCGACTCGGGATGGATTCGCTCATCGTCACGCCCATCTCGCAAGCGCAGGCTCGGCAGCGTGCGGGACGTGCAGGACGGACGGGACCGGGCAAGTGCTACCGCTTGTACACGGAGGCGGCGTACCGGAACGAGATGCTGCCCAACAGCATCCCCGACATCCAGCGTCAGAATCTCGCCCATACGATTCTGATGTTGAAGGCGATGGGGATCAACGACCTCCTCAACTTCGACTTTATGGACCCGCCGCCTCAGCAGACGATGATCACGGCGCTCGAGAACCTGTACGCCCTGTCGGCCCTCGACGAGGAAGGCCTCCTCACCCGCCTCGGACGCAAGATGGCCGACTTGCCGATCGAACCGCCTCTCGCCAAGATGCTCATCGCGTCGGTCGACCTCGAGTGCTCGGAGGAGATCCTCACCATCGTCGCGATGCTCTCGGTCGGCGGCACCATCTTCTACCGCCCGAAGGAGAAGCAGGCGCAGGCCGACGCGAAGAAGGCCAAGTTCCACCAGCCCGAAGGCGACCACCTCACCCTGCTCACTGTGTACAACGGCTGGGCGGCGTCCAAGTTCAGGTGCGTGCGCGCGAATTGGCTTGTGGGCGACTGTCTCGCTGACGCGCTGTCTCCTCCACTTTCCAGCAACCCGTGGTGCTCGGAGAACTTTATCCAGGGTCGTGCTATGCGTCGCGCGCAGGATGTCCGCAAGCAGCTCCTCGGCATCATGGATCGGTGCGTTTCGTCGCCCTGCCTTCGCTTCCCGCGCCGAGCCTGACGCCCCCTCTCTCGCAGCTACAAGCACGACATCCTCTCGTGCGGCAAGAACTACAACCGCGTACGTCGTGCCATTACGAGTGGCTACTTCCGGCACGCCGCCAAGAAGGACCCGCAGGAAGGGTACAAGACGCTCGTCGAGGGGTGCGTGCCGAGACTGCCTGTTGCGCATCTTCTACGGAGTATGCTGACACATTCTCGCCCGCAGAACGCCCGTCTTCCTGCACCCGTCGTCGGCGCTCTTCAACCGCGCGCCCGAGTGGTGTGTCTACCACGAGCTCGTCTTGACGACGTGAGTCTTCGCGCTCTCGCTTCGTACGGATCACATAACTGATGCTTGCTTTGCAGCCGCGAGTACATGCGCGAGGTGACCGCCATCGAACCCAAGTGGCTTGTCGAGGTCGCGCCGGCTTTCTTCAAGGTCGCCGACCAGAACACGATCTCGAAGCGCAAGAAGCAGGAGAAGATTCAGCCTCTCTTTGACAAGTGCGTCCGGGAGTTCCTCTTTCGTTCGAATAAGCGGGAAAGGCGGGTGTTGGTGCGGTGGAAGTCGAGGCAGTGGCTCTTCCTGGTCGAGCTCGTCTCAAGGATGCTTAAGCTAGCCTGCTCGGTTGGCATCGCTCCTTCAACTCGCTTCATCAACCCTCGCAATCATCCGGAGCACCAATGCTGACCTGCTTCTGACCTGCAGGTACGCCGAGCACCAGGACGCCTGGCGTCTGTCGAAGCTCAAGAGGGCGACGCGCTCGAGTCAATCTTTCGGCTAGCTACAGTAGTCGTGCTTGTACCTGTATTGTGTACCTGCCATCATCGACTTGGGTTATCTTTGCATGTTCGATTCGAGAGCCTCGAGACGACCTTGCCGACTGACGCCTCGCTTCTCAACTCCGCCGCTAACGGCATGAGCGAGCTTTAGACACCTGCGAGCAACTACAGCAGAAGATCTGCAGGAAAGACCGCTCACTCACTGGGAGTCGTTCGCCCGCGCCAACCCGCTCTTCACCTCCTCCCGCTCGCTTCCTCACGCCACGACCCTTCGCAGGCTTAGCTGGCATGCTCAGCCACTGCCTCAAACCACTCATGCCCTCGTCAGCTGCTCTCATTGACCGCAGTGTACGCTGACGTTGGCGGACTTCGGACTTTCCACGGCCTCCACTTCATCCAGCACGAGTTCGATGGCAGCATCGCGCTCTGCTCTCTGCTTGCTCAGCACACGCTTACTTCATCCAGCTCGCCCTCTAGCCCGCCCTGCCCTCCTCAGCGCTTGCCCACTTCTCCCAACCGACCCTCCTCTCGCTCATTCAACCATGCTCGTCTTTGTCACCGGCGCATCTGGCTTCGTGGGCACCGCCGTCACCGAAGAGCTTCTCGCAAACGGCCACCAAGTCTTGGGACTCGCGCGATCTCCTCAGTCGGCGCAGAAGTTGCGCGATTTGGGCGCACAAGTCGTCGAGGGCTCGATGACTGATCACGAGCTGGTCAAGGAGACTGTCAAGAAGGTCGACGGCGTGCGTTTCACTCTTCAGCTCCCAAGAGCGCGCTTACTTACCCTCACAATCCCTGCAGGTCATCCACCTCGCCTTCAACCACGACTTCTCTCGCTACGTCGACTCCTGCGTCGAGGACGGCGAGCTCATCCGCGCCATTGGATCTGCCATGATCGGCACGGACAAGCCGTTGGTCGTCGCATCAAGCACGACCGCCCCTTCCGCGATTCGCAAGCCTGGCGACGCGCCGTTCAAGGAGAACGACCCTTACCCTCTCAGCGCCGATTCGCGGCCACGCATGCACTCCGAGCTCTCCACCTTCCAGCTCGCCAAACAGGGCGTGCAAGCAATGGTCGTGCGGCTCGCCCCGACTGTTCACGGCGAAGGCGACCATGCCTTTGTCCCGATGTTCATCTCCAAGGCTCGCGAGGCCAGCTTCTCTGCCTTTGTCGCCGACGGCACAAACGTCTGGTCGGCTGTGCACCGCGACGACGCGGCCGCCGTCTTCCGTCTCGCGTTGGAGAAGGGAACGGCCGGGTCCGCCTACCACGCCGTCGGCGAGCAGGGCGTCCCGTTCAAGGACATCGCTGGTGCCATCGGCAAGAAGCTCAACGTGCCCGTCAAGAGCATCCCCGTTGAAGAAGCAGGCCGGCACTTTGGCTTCCTCGGTCACTTTGCCTCGCTCGACAACCCAACAAGCTGCGAGAAGACGAAGGCGGAGCTTGGATGGGTGCCTCGGCAGGTGAAGCTCTTGGAGGACCTCGAGAGCGGGTCGTACTTCTGACAGTTTTGTGGATCCGAGCTGTAGAAGTCCTGCAACGGCCGTCGCGTTTCTCGTCTTTTTGCCTTTTCTCTCGCATCCTCGCACCTCGTCGCAACTTGGACGGCGACCTTCGTTTCTACTGAGTGTGAACCGCCCAGAACAGCAAGGACGCGAGCAAACTCGCCGAAGCCCTGCGTTGCCTCCGCCCGCGCGAGCCTCTCCTCTCTTTCCCTCCTTCCGCTCGCCCTCTCGCTGCATCGGCGCTCGCAGGCCTAGCTGACACGCCCAGCGTACTCCTCTGGAAACTCCCGACCTGCTCCCGTGCCCGTAGTCCGCCGTGTGCGCCGACAGCGGAGTTCGGACCTTCCGAACCTTCGCCTCCACACCGCTCGATGAAGCGCTCAAAGGCTTGAACAGCTCTTGCTCTTGCTCTTGCTCTTTCTCACGCATCTCACAAGCTCACCTCGCCTGCGAACCCTCACACCGCTTCGCCTCGCTCGCTCACCTCTCCTCACGCACATCCTCGACTTCGTCCAAGCATGCTCGTCTTCGTTACTGGCGCTTCTGGCTTCGTCGGCACCTCTGTAACCAAGGAGCTCCTCTCCAACGGCCACCAAGTCCTCGGTCTCGCCCGCTCTCCCGAATCGGCGCAGAAACTCCGTGACTTGGGCGCTCAAGTTGTCGAGGGCTCGATGACCGACCATGAACTCGTCAAGGAGACGGTCAAGAAGGTTGACGGCGTGCGTAGTGCACCCACAATCCCCGTGAGGCGCCACTGACCCTCGCAATGCCTACAGGTCATCCACCTCGCCTTCAACCACGA
Organism: Rhodotorula toruloides NP11; assembly: GCF_000320785.1. NCBI lineage: Eukaryota > Fungi > Basidiomycota > Microbotryomycetes > Sporidiobolales > Sporidiobolaceae > Rhodotorula > Rhodotorula toruloides. The sequence continues at coordinate 158,635 of NW_015622985.1, read as the reverse complement.
CTTCTCCCGGTACAAGGAGAATTGCGTCGAGGATGGCGACCTCGTCCGCGCGATGGGGTCCGTGATGGTCGGTACCGACAAGCCGCTCGTCGTCACGTCTGGCACGGGCGTCGTACTCGGCTTGTCCGACAGGAAGGTCGACTCGCCTTTCAAAGAGGACGACCCGTATCCTCTCAGCGCCGATTGGATGCATCGTATGCACTCTGAGCTCCCGACGTACGAGCTCGCGAAGCAGGGCGTCCGCGCCATGGTCGTGCGCCTCACTCCGACCGTTCACGGCGCCGGCGACAAAGGCTTCATCCCCAGGTTCATCGCCAAGGCTCGCGAGTCGGGCGTCGCAGCGTACGTCGAAGATGGCGCGAACGTTTGGCCCGCCGTCCACCGCGACGACGCAGCCATCGTCTTCCGCCTCGCTCTCGAGAAAGGTACCGCCGGATCCGTCTACCACGCCGTCGCCGAGTCGGGCATTCCCTTCAAGGACATCGCCGGCGTCATCGGCAAGAAGCTCAACGTCCCCGTCAAGAGCATTTCGCGCGAGGAGGCGGGACCGCACTTTGGCTTCCTCGGCATGTTCGCCTCGCTCAGCAACCTGACGAGCAGCGAGAAGACGAAAGCGGAGCTTGGATGGGCGCCGAAGCAGGTCAAGCTCCTCGAGGATATGGAGCAGTCGTACTTCTGAGAACCGCGGGGAAGTGATTGTAGCCGTAGTCTGCGCAGGAATAGCGACCCTTTGTGTCCCCCATCGCTCCGCTCGCGTGTGTACCGCTGGATCCGGACGGCGACGACGAGGCTGCCCAACGACTGTAACTGGAAGCGGATGCAAACTGAACTGCAAGTTGCGAAGGGTATGGTACAGTCAAACACGCCTACTTCCTCCTCAAGCGTCCGTCTCCGCCGCTCAATCACTGTCCATCTCGATGATGTCGCCCTTGTCGACCCACTCCATTCCGCCGGGCATCCCGCTGCCGCCCGTCGAGCCAAAGTCGATGTCGTCCCCGAAACCCATGCTGCCGAATGCGCCACCGGCTGCGGCTGATGCGCCACTGGCAGCTGCAGACCAGGCCTGTACCGCCAGCGGCAATACCCAGTCAGCCCATGCGCTCGGCAGCATGCATATCGTGACAGGCAAGCACCGCGAACGTACCTTGGTAACAAACTCCTTGCTAGCCTCAACCTTCTGCTGCTCCCTGTCCCACCTCTGCTGCAACACCTGCGCCTTCTCAATCGCCTGCGTGACGCGAGCGACGGTCTCGTGCGAAAGGTACGGTTCGGGGTCGTCGGTGAAGGTGACGGTCGTCGCAGCGAGAGAGGCGGAAGGGTCGGTCGAGGGCGAGAGTTCGGCGTAAATCTGCTTCGAGGTGATCTGCAGCGAGGGAGAGCGTGTCAGCTATCGTTTACAGCGACGGCGAGACGAGACTGCGGTTCTAGCGATGCCGTCGAGACAACTGGCCAACTCACCATTCCCTCGACTTCGCCCTTGACGATCTCGAGATCGCGCTCGCTCGTCGCATCGAGCCCGACGTACGAAGCGATCTGTCCGAGCGAGAGCGTGATGTACGTCTCGGTGAGGTTCTGGATCTGGCGGCGGCGGAGGGACTCGTCGCAGAAGGCCACGAGGCCAGAGTTGTAATCCTGATCCAGACGGGAGCGTTAGTCCTCGTACGTGTTCAACAAGCGGACCACACAGCTCATGAAGCACGGCGGACCGCAAAGACGACGCAACAGCTAACGCACCTTCTCGAACGCCTCCCTGCCCTTCTCCCTCGCCTGATCGACCCTTTCCCTGTTCAAGCTCGCGAACGCACTGCAGTACTCGAGGTACGGTGCGCAGAGCGTCTTGGCGGCGGTGAGGACGACCTGTGAGGTGTAGCGGGGGAGAGCTTGGGTCTGCGCATGGGAGGATCTGTGAGCAGGTACACTGCAAGAGGTAGGAGTGGAGACGCACCTTGCCGTACGCGAGCAGCTGGACGAGGACGAGCTTCTTGTACGCGTCGATCTGGATCAAGCTGGCTGACGAGCTGGGAGCCGAGACGCACTGTGCGAGAAGCCGGCTTAGTAAGCTGCAAACTGAAGCGGACTCGAGCAGCGCGCCGTCATTGGTGCGCATTAGCTCAAGGCCAAGTCGGTTTGCGACTCACGATTTCGAGCAAGTCAGCCGCGCGAGCGTAGTTGCCGAGCAGGGCGAGGATCGTTCCGCCAAGGTAGTGGTAGAGCAGGTGGTCTTGATAGCGGATAGGGAAGAGCTGTAGATCAAGTCCTTACATCAACTTCGGTGTAATGGAGGCCGTCCGATTTTAGGAGGGAACGGCCAAAGCTGATCGAGGCTGGACGCACCGACTTGTCGACGTCGGTGATGTCCCTCGAGAGCACCTCTTGTGCGGCTGGGTACATGTGGCTGGCCATGACGCACTGCGGCAGGAGGAGGACCGTCAGCGCGAGCTCACAACGCAAGAAGTGACGGAGAGGTGGCGACTCACGCGAAGAAAGAGTGTATGGAGAGAGGTGAGGTGGCCGGGAAGCGGGAAGCGGGTGAGGAGCGTGTTGAGCGGTTGGAGCGGGAGCGAGGCCTGCGGAAGGAAAGCGGAGAAGTATGTCAGCCAGCTGAAAGTGAACCCGATAGACACACTACAGCGCGTTGAGTCGGCATCTGTGCGGCGGACGTACCTGGCGCGAATGTTCGGCGAGCGTGCACAGCTGCTTGGCGAGGAAGTCAACTGCGAGCGACTGAGGCGTCAGCGGATTGCACGAAACAGTCTAGCGCCCCCTTCTCGTAGCGAAGAGGGAGATGTAGCACAGCAGCAGGAGACGCAGGAGACTCGCCTTGCTCCGGCACCAGCCTCGCCTGCTCGACGTCGGAAGCCGACACCCAGTCGTTGACTTTCTGCACCATCTTGGGGAGCTCGGCGCGGCTGGTCGAGACGAGTCGAGCGTTCCTGTCATGCCACCAGGCCCGTAGATCAGTGGCTTGCCGATGAGAACTACTAGCAGCCAAAGATGCGCTGGAGGAGCACGCACAAGATCCAGAGGTACCCGACCGAGTGCGACGTAGCGTCCAGCACGTCCAGCGGGTCCCTCCCATCCTTGAGCATCCCCTCGAGCACATGTCCCGCCTGTCCTGCCCCGCTCGAACCCGCACCAGCCGCATTCCCCGCCGACGAGGACGAGGTCGAGGCAGCAGAGGGACCTGAAGCGCGCGAGTGAGAGGCAGCTTTGTCGAGTTTCTTGAGTTGCGGAATGACTGTCGGAGCGTGTACAGGTCCGTCAGTGGCGTGTTCAGCACGGTGTGATCGTCTGTTGCGAGGTGGGGCGGTGGAAGGGTGAGCGACTCACGCTGGCGCTCGAGGTCGGCGGGTTGCGTCGTGCTGATGGCCTTGACGATTTCGTCGATGCTCGGGACGCTCGCCGAGCTGCTTCCGGCCGACATGGTGCGATGAGGACGAGGAAGAGGTGAAAGAGCGGACCTCGACAAGTTGACATTCGCGAGGTGGAGCGATAGAGCATGTACTGTGTCCGTACACCGTCTGGGGAACGCTAGACTGAAGCGGCACGCTCCAGAACGAAGAGACGAGGCAAACGGGAGGTCACGCTGAAAGTAGCTTTTTTTGCAAGGCAGACAACGAGTCCAAGCGAGTCGAGGTGTTGTACAACGGTTTTCGAGTCGCCAAAGCCTGTACAGGTGAGGCGAGACGGATAGAGAGACAGGAAGGTGGCAGGGAGATCGAGGAAGGCGGATGAGCGAGGAGGTCGAGGTTGAAGTGGGCGAAAGGCGAGTGGCTTATCGGGGAGCAAAGCCGCTGCGACAACAGAGAATATCAGTTAAGGCTCCGGAAAGCGGAGCGAAGAAAACTGTGCTCGAGGCCGACAGCGAACAAACGTACGGAGGAGGCATAAAGCCGGGAGGGGCGGCAAAGCCAGGCGGGGGAGGAGGCATGCCGCCGGGCATGCCAGGCGGAGGCGCAAAGGTCTGAGGGGCTTGTCGCCTGCGATGAAAGGCGGAGTCAGCGCGCCAGTCCGTCGAGTTGAGGAAACAGGACAGGACAAACATCGTCGGGGGCGCGGCGAGACCCATTCCACGGCCAGCAGGGGCACCAAATCCAGGTCCCGGCGTGAGCTGCAGGTATAAATAACGGGTTAGCGGGGTTATCATGCGTGTGAGGCGAGGGACGACCAGAAAGCGGAATGCTCACCCCGGGGATGTTCTTGTCATCGATGGCGGGAGGCGGGCCCTCGACTGCAGAGGAAGACGGTGTGTGGTGTCAATATGTGCGAGCAATCACGAAAGCCTCCCCCTTTGCCCAACAGAATCTGAGGATTGGTAGCGACCCGACTCACCGCTCAAGGTGACAATCGTTTCGCCGCGCAGGATGACGAGCCCAAGCGTGCGCTTCATCTCGTCCTCCTCTTCGTCCTCCTCGGCAGCCTTGACCGCCTGACCCTTGCGCTTGACGCGGCGGAACTCATCACACTCAGCGAGGACGAGGTTCATGTGCTTGTCGAACGCGAGCAGCTGGCCGACGAGCGCCCGCGAATCATTCAATACGACTTTCACTCGGTAGTTAATGATCGCAGCGAGCTTGGGTGCCTGCGAAGCCGTGAGGAGGGGTGCGATGAGAATGGGGTGGAGCACGGCGACGACGGCGCGGCGAGGGGCGGGGCAAAGGCGTAGAGGCACTACTGGTCAGTACAAGTCAGCTGAGAGCTTGAGCGCTGCAGCTCACCATGGTTGGCGCGATGTTGTGAAGTGGTGAGGAGGAGGGACTTGGCGGCTGGCAAGCGGAGGGTCGACATCGCTCTCATGGCTTGCTGTGGTCCAGTAGCGCGTGGAAAGCGATGAAACAGTCTAAGAAAGAGACCAGCCGTTGCAGACAAGCCCCTCCGCCGCGGGCGGCAACTCGGTACTCCTCAAGTCCTCCTCCTCCTCGCCAACAAGTCCTCCTCACGACGCCGCGTTCCCGATGACGACAACACCTTACTCCGCGTTGATGTCGAGCTTGGCGACGTCCGGTGCCTCCTCGGAGATTACCTGCTGGGTCTTCGTTACCTTGCCTATCGCCACGGTCTTTCCCTCGTCCCTCAGGGTGAACCGTCCCAACTGCGGGTGGTCCGAGAATTTCTCGAGCGAGATCGGTCCGGCGACGTCGATACGCGCAATGATCTTCATGCCTGCGACCGCGAGAGGTTCAGCACGGGTCGAGGTGACTGACAAGGGAGGAGGAGGGAGGCTCACCCTTCTTGGCAAATTGAGGCGGCCTGCGCGACTTCCGCCTGTACGGTCAACACACGGTGTCAGCATACACGTGAGAAGCAAGAAAGAGAGCGCTGCGGACCCCGTCTTCTTGTCGTAGTAGTTCAGGAGCGCCGAGAGGGTCACTTCCTCGCTGTAAGCGTGAGGACAAGATCGAAGGTCAGCGCGCGTTCAGAGTCTGACGTGATTGTCATCGCAGGTGTACGAGCCCGCTCGCAGGAGAAGAGCGACGCAAGAAGGAAAAGGGGACGCACGAAGCGGTGTGAACGTGCATGACCGCCGAGTAGCCAGCCGTGATAATGTTCTTGGTGTCGAGGATAACGAGCTGGGCCTCGAACTGTGTGACAACGGAGACGGGCTTCTTCGGGTCGGTCAAGACGAACCCGACGTTGACGTCCGTGTCCTCGACGCCGCGGAGACGGATGCGGACGTTGTCGCCGCACAGCGCGAGCGAGACCTCCTCCTCCATCTCGTTGAAGATGGCGGCGACCTGGACGGGCGTCTTGTTCGGCATGAGGAGCAAGTCTTGGTTCTTGCGCACTTTGCCCGACTCGACCTTGCCGACAACGACGCAGCCCATGTCGCCGTACTTCTCCGAGATCGGCATCATGAGCGGCGCATTGTTCTTGCGGTCCATGAGCGGCATCTCGTCGAGGAACGAGAGGAGCGAGGTGCCCTCGACCCAGGGAGCGACCTTGCGGTCGACCGGCTCCTTGATGTTCGCGCCGGTGAAGCCAGAGACGGGGATGAAAGTGACGTCGGTCTTCATGTTGTAGCCGGTACCCTTGAGGAAAGGCGAGAGCTTGGTGACGATCTCGTCGTACCTGGGCGCACCCGGGCGCGCGAGAGATCAGCATGGCGTCAGGAGACGGGCGGAAACGACAAAGGCAGCCTCACCTCGCCTTGTCCCAGTTGACAGTCGGGTCGTCCATCTTGTTGACGACGACGACGAGCTTCTGAACACCAGCGGTCTTGACGAGCATGGCGTGCTCGCGCGTCTGACCGCCCTTCTCGAAACCGGTCTCAAACTCGCCCTTGCGAGCAGAGATGACGAGGACGGCGACGTCGGCCTGCGCGGCACCCGAGATCATGGACGGCACGAAGTTCTTGTGGCCGGGAGCGTCGAGGATCGTGTATCGTCGGACGTCGGTCTCGAAGTAGGCGCGGCCGACCTCGACGGTCTTGCCCTGCACACGTTCAGGGGCGTCAGCGTACTCTCACAGAACACGACGCACGACGGGACGCACCTTCTCGCGCTCCTGCGAGGTCGAGTCGAGCGCCCACGAGAGGTACCAGCTCTCACGGCCAGCCTCCTTCGCCTCACGTTCGTACTTCTCGAGCGTGCGCTTGTCGACCATGCCGCACAGGTAGAGGATGTTGCCGCCCATCGTCGACTTGCCGGCATCGACGTGGCCGATAAAGACGATGTTCATGTGCGGCTTGACATCCTTGGCTGCGCGAGGAAGCGGGTCAGCGGCGCTTTCCCTAGAGTGGTATGCGAACGCACCATCCTCGACACCGTACAGGTCCTCGAGCGCCTCCTGGTCCGCAGCAGCCTGGATCTCCGCCTCGACCGCGTCCTTCTTGGCCTCCTCGACCTTCTTCGCCTCGACCTTCTTCTCCTTGTCCTCCTTCTTCGCCTGCGCAGCATCGGCCTTCTTCTCCGCCGCAGCGGCAGCAGCAGGCTTGCCCGCTACGGGCGTGCCAGGCTTGGACGCGGCGGGAGTCGATGCCTTGCTCGAAGTCGCGGGAGTCGCATTCTTCGACGCGGCAGCAGAAGACGACGAAGCGGTCGAAGCCTTGCTTCCGCCGCCGATCTTGAGGGAGACGGTCGCAGGCTTGGCGTCGGGGTTGGGAGCGGGGATGGACGAGGAGGAACCGCCGATCTTGAGCGACATGGTAGGCGGCTTCGAGGGAGGAGGAGCATTGGGGTCGGAGGAAGGGCGGACGAAGGGGGCAGAGGAAGCGGCAGGCTGGCGAACAGGAGGCTCGTAGGCGCGGGTCTCGGGCTGCTGAGGTGGTCGCTGCTGCTGCTGCTGGCCGGGGAAGCCGCCGCCGTTGTAGCGAGCTGCGAAGGGGCCCTGGGCCCCGTAGCCGGCCGGAGCCTGACCGTAGCCCTGCGGGGCGTAGCCATACTGGCCAGCCGGAGCTGCAGGAGAGGGAAGTCAGTTCAGTCGTCTGCTTGTCGCCTCAGGATCGGTACGCACCGCCGTAGCCTCCGTATCCGCCGGCGTACTGGTTGTAGTAGTCGGCAGGGTTTCCGCCCTGCTGGGGAGGAGCGCCGTACGGGTTGTAGGGCTGTCCGGGCTGGAAGGGGGGTGCGCCGCCGGGGACGAACGAGCCGGCGTTCGGGTTGAACGTGTTGGCGTTCGGGTTGAAGCCTCCAGACACTGCACGGCGGCGAAAGAAGCCCGTCAGCGAGAGTTGTCCCTCCTTTCTCCTGATCCGAAGTGAGCGTATGCTGGGTCCGACGAGCGAGTCCATCTCGTCCCGCTGCCTAACCGCGCCTGGACTGGCCGCAAGCTGGGCAGTGTATCCTCCTAGTGCGTCCTTATTCTTCTCAGCTTGCCCAAGTCCTCCGCCACAGCACGCCCACCGAGAATTGTTCGTCCGCATTGACGCAGTCACACCGCCAGGCCACACCGCTCGTTCGGCCGCAGAAAGAGCTGTATAGGGTCACCGTAAGCGCACTGTTGGACGCGAGCTGCTCAGGTTCTGTCGAGCGAGACGAGGCGCGAGAGCTGGAGACCAACCCTTCGCTGGCCTCCTCATCAAGTCCCTTGAACAGCGACCACACACTCGCTCTCGTCGAGACAGGCTGGGACCGCTTTGACGACTCTATTGAAGACGCCGGACCTTGCTCGCTGCTTCCCTGGCTTCCTTGCGGCTTGCTCCTCGCTGTCGACACCTGACGGGCGGAGAAAGTGTATCAGGCTCTGCCGCCGTTTGGCTAAGGCTGATGAAGGCGGCGATACACGCTATAGAGCTACGTAACCCCTACCAGCGCATACAGACTGGATTGGAGGAGGAGCGGGCGGTCGAGCGACTACTGGGTCGAGTGGTTCGAGAGGGCCTGGTCGGCTTGGGCGAGGTCGTGCTCGCTGAGCGACTTGCCTCGGCCGTTCGGAACGGTGCCCCGGGGGTTGTAAGTCCCGAGGTCGTGCCGCTGACGGAACCGGGACCGCCCTTCCGCTTGAGCACGAGCGGGAACGGGTAGCCCGACTCTTCCTCCTCTTCGTCCTTGCCGCGGATGAGCGACTCCCACGTCTGCTGTGCGCCCCTGCGGTCCGGTACGATGCGTCAGTCACGGCGGAACGAACTGTATGAGACGGTCAGGCGGAAGCTGGACGCACATGTTTGCGCGGCGAGGGCGACTGCCCACTGTGACGCTTATGGAGAGGCTGCTTCTTTGGCTGGCTTCTAGCTGCTATCACCTGCTTAGAATCGATCGCTGGCGAGGAGGAGGAAACGCACGGGTGAGGAAGGTCCAGCTCGTTTCGTCCGCGCTTCGGCGACACCCATTCGCACTCCTCGCTGTCCATCGGACGTCTGCACCTTCTCACTCTTTGCGCTGTCACCCTTTGATGCGCTGGATACCTTAGCTGCCCAAGGCTTCGTCAGGCTGAGGAACAAGCTTGATGCTTTCTACCGCTCTCAGCTGATGGAAACCGACTACAAGGTATGGTACAGCGAGATGCTATTCCAACGTTCCTACACCGTCAAGGTTCCGCAAAACCAAGGTCACGCCACATGCGACGCCTCTTCGCGTCCAAGCCTTGAAGGAACTCCTCGACAGACTGCTGGTTCTTGCGAATCTTGTCCTCGAGGGTAACAGCTGCGACTGCACTGCCGAGGAGCTTGATCGTCCCGGTCTGGGTCGCGGCGATGAGCGACTCGCAACCCTTGCGAGAGAAGGCCTTCGTCCAGCGAGGAAGCCTGTATCCGTGGTCGAGCCAGTCCGAGGCAAAGATCATGTACTCGAGGTAGCCATCATCGCAGAAGCAGCTGTATCCGTCGCAGGCCTCGCACCAGTCGGAACCCTCCCACCAACCCCAGCTGCAAAAGTCGTCGCACCTCGCTGACACGTTGTCCAGGACAAGCTTCTTCAGATGACGATGTTTGCTGGTTCCGGAAACGACTGCAAGAAGACAACTTGCCGAAAGGATGGCGCCGGGACCGAAGCGAAGGTACGCGAGAGGCCGGCGGCGGAGGAAGTCGGCAGTCTTCGCGTCGAGTAAAGCGCAACGACCTCCGACATCCAGGTGCGTAAGATGCTTGAAAGGGCGCAGGTGCTCCGTCAGTTCCCAGCTCTTCTTGCTAGGCCCGCTCAGCGAGAGGTCGTTGATCGTGCCGAGGTCGCCTGCGGCCTTGAGTAGCGCGTGATACTCCTCGTTTGGCCGGAAGGACGTGACAGTGAGGCGACGAAGGTTGCAGGTCCTCTGGAAGTGCTGGATGACGCCGCGAAGGTCGCCGCCGTCGAGAAGGTCGAGATTGATTCAAGCGAGACGAGGCAGCAGGATCGGCTCCTCATCCTCGACATCGACGGAAGCCTCGATCTCCGGACGGTAGTTCACAATCTCCAAGTCGGTGAGCGAGGAGAGCTTGAGAAGGGAGTTCACGGGGAAGGACAGTGACTTGGGCGGCGACAAGTCGAGTTCCTCGAGTTGCGGAAAAGGCGTCCTGCCGGGCGACTTGAGGAGGCTGGTGAAAGCGACGCAGAGTTGCGTACTGTCGCATACAAAGCGGCGCAAGTTCGGTAAGTTGGCGAAGAAGGCCTCGAGGTCGACGTCGGTGAGTTTGTCGTGCGGCCGCTGCTCGTCGCTCGTGATCGTCATCGACTCGCAAGCGCGCCCGAGCATGTACCTCGTCTCAATCGTCTGCGCGTACTGCAGGAGCTTCTGCGAGCCGACGAGCTTGACCCTCCTGTACTTGCGCTTCGAGAGGTCGTCCTGAAGATGGAGAAGCGCGCGGCAGAGACGGCCTTTGAGTAAGCGACTGGCGTACACGTCGGTGAAGATGGCGTAGAGAAGCTCGACAGGCAGGCGGAGCAGGGGGGACGACTGCGTGTGCGATGGGAGAAGCGGGTCAGCAAGGGGTTCCTTGCTCGCTCGGAGGGCGTGCGGAGTCGACGCACCTGCTGTGTGTCCATCGCGAGTGACGTTCTGAGCAGATCCTGAGCCAAGCAAGCGGAATCCAGCGGTACGAAGTGAGCGGTCGAGGGGAAAGAGAGGTGATCCGCGGAGTGCGGCGGACCTCGTCGACAGCGGCAAGGGAAGTCGACTGCGTCGAGCAACGCAAGCATAGCGAAGGAGAAGAGCTGCAAGAGTGGCACACAGCCGGAGACTCGACCTCGCCTCTCCGGATTCCACGCTGAGGAGGAGGAGGAGCATACGGCATTGGCGCTTTTGTGCAGGATGTGAGGTGGTGGAAGACGAGTAAGTGGGTACAAGAAACGATGGGGACATTAGAGTGGAAGAGCGACGAGCGACTACTGGGTCGAGTGGTTCGAAAGGGCCTCGTCGGCTCGGGCGAGGTCGTGCTCGCTGAGCGACTTGCCTCGACCGTTCGGGAAGATGCCCCCGGGAGTTGAGCCTCCTGAGGTCGTGCCGCTAACCGAGCCAGGACCGCCCTTTCGCTTGAGCACGAGCGGGAACGGGTAGCCCGACTCTTCCTCCTCCTCGTCTTTGCCGCGGATGAGCGACTCCCACGTCTGCTGTGCGCCCCTGCGGACCGGTACGATGCGTTAGTCGGCGAATGGGAACAAGCTGGACGAGAACGGTCGAGCGGAAGATGGACGCACATGTAGTCCGAGGTTCCGAGACCCTGCATCTCCTCCGTCAAGGTGGCAAACTCGCCCGGGGTGACAACTCCCGTCGTGAAGCGCGGGCTCGCCGGGGCAGACAGCGGGCGAGGGAGGCGGACCTGGCCGGACTCGAAGTCAAAGTCGTCGTCCTCGAACGCGTCCGGGTACGCGCGGCGGAGGGCGACTGCGCGCGCACAACGGGTCAGCAGCGAGTACTGTGAGAGAAAGAGTGTCCGCCCACGCACGCTGCCTCGCCTTGGCATACTCGAGACCCATGCGCTTCCAGTCGAGGAGGTCGCTGAGGCGCTCGGTGCGGTTGCGCTGGTTGATGCGCTGCCGCCTCGTCTTCTGGCAGAACGAGAGCATCTGGTCGGTGAGCTGGTTGACCGAGTCCTCGACCGACTTCATCCTGCGGTCGACGATGTAGATGCCGTAGTCCTGCGAGTCCTCGAGCAGGTCCTCCATGAAGCCGCCAAAGCCGGAGAGGTTGGTCGTGATCGACGGGACACCCATGACGGTGCACTCGGCGGGCGTGTCTGCGTACGCGACGGGCGGTCAGCAAGAGTCGCGAACAGGAGGAAGAACGCGTCGCACATCCCCACGGCTCGTAGTACGACGGGAAGACGCCGAGGTGGCAACCGCGGACAAACTCCTCGTAGTCGAGACCGAGGATGGGGTTGTTGGCGTTGAGGAACTCGGGGTGGAAGATGATCTTGACGCGGTCGGACGAGCGGTTGAAGAGCTGCACGCGGCGGACCTGGTTCAAGATGGGGTCGTTCGCGTCGTCGGCCATGTTGTGCGTGACGACGGGCGGGAGCGAGTTGCGGCGGAGGGCAAACACGCGGCGCTTGAGGAGAATCTTGTCCTCGGTCGAGAGGAGCTCGGCGGGGTCCGGGACTTCGGTGCCGTGCTCGCCGTTGTAGCGCGCGGTCCGCTCGAACAGGCGCGCGCCGATGCGGTTCTGGATCTCGGTGACCGTGTCGCGCAGCTGCTTCGTCACGGCCTGACCCTTGAGCGCCTCGATCGTGTACGAGTGCGTCGCGGCGGGCGAGATGATGAAGGCGACGACCGTCTGCTTCGTGCCCGACTGCTGGAGGCGGTGGTTGAGACCTGCAAGACGAGACCGTCGTCAGTCAAGCTGCTTAAAGTCGAGAAGGAGGGAAACGAGGGGAAGACAAACGGGCGAGCGACTCGATGTACATGTCGAGACCCTTGTTCCTGTACTCGTACCGGCCGGCGGTGAAGAAGTACAGGGTGTTGTCCAGGTCAAAGTCGTAATGGCCATAGAAATGACCTCGGATGAAGTCATTGATCTTTTGCTTCGACACGGCGTGCAGGTTCTGGAACTCGTGCATCGCCGAGAACTTGGTCACGTTGAGACCGTTCGGCGTGACGCCGTCTATCCATGCATGCAGAGGAATCAGGACGCCGAACTCTATACAAAGCTTTCCTATCGGCAGGAACTCGGGACGCACCTGGCTTGCGCTTGAGCAAGTGCTCGGCCTCGTACGCCGTGATGTGCGAGACGGTCGTAAAGACGTCTGCGCAATGTGCTGCCGACCGCTCGATGCAGTACCGGTGGTAGATGCCGCGCTTGCCCGCCTCGTGGTCGACGTCAAAGTACGCCAGGTTGTTGTAGAAGTCGACCGAGCCTGCGCACAAGTAGCGACCGAGGAGCGTCGCGTGGGTCGTGCTGTGCGACGAAGTGCGAGTCAGCACCACGAGACGCGCGAACGAGGAAGCGTCGGGACAAACAAGACGGTCGTCACGTCGATGTGACGCTTCCTGCACAACGGGATCGCCAATCCAGCCTGCCACTCGTGCAAGTGGGCCACGATCGCCCTCGACCTCTCCCGCGCCGAAAACTCGCCGAGGAACCACGCGACGAGGTACCCGAGGAGGACCGTCTCGTTCGTCTCGGTGTCGTTGGCCGGAGTCGGGATGCCCGCAAGGTTCCACAGGTCCGTCTTCCACTCGTCGAGGCGGTTCCAGACCGATCCCGTATCGAAGAGGAGGACCTTCGGGCCGCCTTCGATGAGCCAGCGGCCGTACAGGAACTTGACGCCCCGGTCGCGCATCGACGAGAGCGTGCCGACGAGCGCGGCGTTCGCGACGTTGGTTGTCGTAGGCGTGCCATCTGCGCCGTAACTTGTCAGCCCCGATACCTCAGCGAACGAATAGCAGGACTCACCCTCGTTCAGGGGCGTCGGCTTCTCCCAGTCGATCGCCTCGACCTCCATCGGCGCCGACTTGTAGCTGAGCGGTCCCATGAGCGTGTATCGATCTCCATACTCGGCGCAGGTGACCGGAGCCTTGGTCTTGATGACGGTGTAGATGCCGCCGACTGCGAGGTGCCATTGAGGTCAGCGGTGCGTCGCGGGGCTTTGCCTATAGCTTGGCTAGGGTGCGGAAGTTGCCCTCCTCTGACCATAGCGCGCCCTCCAGGCGGCCAAGCTGAGCCGAACAAGGCGTTTCCCCTCATTCCGTCCTTCAAGCCGTTCTCGAGCAACCTGCGGCATCCACCCGCTTCGCTCCAAGCTAGTCATACCCTCCCAGGCTCAGAGCACCCTGCAACCAGCGAAACGGCCATCCCACACCCTCCCTGACGCCGCGCGGGTCATCCCTAGTCCGGCGAACGGTTCCGAGGCGGAGAAGCCATACCTTTGCTGTTGGGCGGTAATAAGGGTCGTCAGCACTCGTGTCCAGCCCGTCTCCTCCCCGTACAGCCCAAGCGAGCGCGGCCCCAAGCGTCGTTCCGCAACGTCGCCGGCGAGTTGGCCCCGAGTCCTCCACTCGCTGTCCCTGCGCCCGACCGCAACCCGCGAGTAAGGCGCGACTCACTTTGCAACCTCCCAAGCGACCTCAAAGCTGTATGATCCGTCGTGGAGCGAGCGCGCAGGAGGAGAGGGCGACGAGGATGGAGGGTGGGGACGTCATGGGGTCAGCTCATGTCCGCTTTCGCTCGTCTCGCCTCGAGTTGGAGAGTTCGCTGGATAGATGGCAGGCGTACAGGAGCTGTGTGTGAGCGAGTAAGCGTCAGTTCGTCGTCTGCGGTGCGCCAGGAGGAGGGCGGGGCCAGGATGGCAGGGTGTGGGGGATGAGGACGATCCACCGACGCTTCTCGCGGGCGGCAAAGGCGAGAGAGAGGACGGCGGGACGTACGTGGTCGTGCACAGATCTCTGCTGTGCCATCGTCTGCGTCTGTGCTTGTGCGAGAAGTGTGAAGGCGAGCGAAAGGACGAAGAGAGCGAGGCGCCAGAGTCCCCCGCAGCCAGGCCGGGGTAATCCTAGTAACATTACAAACCAGTTGTAATCAGCTCAATACAAACTCGCATCGATTTTGGCGGCCCCAGTAAGAGAGGCTGGTTGGCTGGCCGGCGCCCGGGAAACTCGCAGAGCCGCTGCAAATCTGATCCCTGCCAGCGTGGGCGCACGCACGGCGGGAGGCGACGACGAGGGCAAAGGTCAAAGAAAAAACATCCTTACAACCCAGGAGTTGACCAAGATATACGGGAGAGAGAGGGTAACGCTATACAGCACAACAGCGAGAGGCGCGAGAGATTAAGCCGACAATTGGCGAGAGGGCACGGCGGGTCGAGGACGATAGAAGGGTACAAGAGTCAAGGTAGGTCGAAAGGTGGGTATTGACAGACGGTTCAGTCGGGTGACGGGTATCGTCGGCATCGTCGAGGTGGTCACGACTCGTCCATGTCGTCCGCGTCCTCCTCCGACTTGAGGACGTGCATCCCGCCCGCATCAAGCAGGGGCGTCCAACCCCTCTGCCTCGCCTCTCCCTCGCCGCCCTGCTCGGCCTCGTCATCGACATAGTCGAGGAAGGCCGTGCCAGAATTACTGCGCCGCTCGCCTTCGTCCGCTGCCATGCTCATATGGCCCGCGGCTACCTGTCCAGGCGACGTTGCCGAGCTCGCGGTCGTTGTTGACGGAGGGAACGAGGGCGGCTGAGGCGGGACATGCGCAAAGACGGAGGGACGGTCTTCGGGCGAGGAACCGGTGCCCGAGGAGAGAGACTGGCGGAGGAGCGTGTTCTGGCGCATCAGTTCGGCAGTCTGCTGCTGCTGCAACTCGACGACTTGTTGAAGGTAGCTGTGCGAAACAGTCAAAGGCCAAAAGTCAGCGCGAATCCCGAAGCGAGACAGCACTTGACAACCTGAGGACGCTCGAACGCACCGAATGTACTCGACGCTCTTAGCCAACACCACTCCCTTATTCGGCTTCTGCGGCGTCCCTGCTGCTCCACCAGGGCCCGCCGCAAACCCAGGCCCAGGCGGACTCCCACTCGTCCCCGGCATCGGGCTCATGAGGCTCAACGCGCCAATCGCCGGACTGGCAGGTCCCTCGTCCGCTGCTTGGTCTGGGTTGAGCGCGGCGGCGGGGTCGAGCGATTGGCCTAGAAGGAGGGCGGGAGGGAGGAGAGCGGAGAGCTCGGAGATTCGGTCGTTGATGTTGTCCCGCCGGCGACGCTCGACGGCATTGTGCGATTCGCGGCGCTTGCGTCGCTTCTCCGAGATGGGGTCGCTGCGGAGCCCGTCGCAGGACGCATCAGTTTCGACTAGAAGCGGAGCTGAGTTTGAAAGGACGGGAACTCACCCTCTGCTATCCGCCTCTTCCTCCAGTACGTCCTCCAACCCCTTGTTCTTCCTCGACCCGCCCGCCGAGCTCACACTGACCCCCAAGCTTCCCGACGCACTCGTCATCCCCGCCGGCGCCGAAGCCGGCATTCCCACCCCGCTCGAGGGCCTCCAACCCGTCAGCGGATCCGCACGCGGCGACGTCGGACTCCCGATCGCAAGCGAGGTCGGCGGGACATGAGGCGATGCAAACGCGCCTGTTGAGCCTGATGCGGCAAAGGACGAGTGTTGGTGTGCTTGAGGGAACCACGAGCCGGCTGTTGGGACGGAGGAGGGGGTGCCAGCTGCCGAAGGGTAGGTTGGGAGCGACATGGCGTAGGCGTGGTGGGAGTGGCCGAAGGAGCGCGAGAGGTGGTTTGCGCCGGGCGAAGTGGGTATGGTCATGGAGGCGGAGGAAGAGGGGATGACGATGGCCACCGTTCCGTGTGCAGACGACGTAGCTGGCATACCGCCTGCGCCAGGCGTAACTGCGGGCGTACCTCCACCGGAGGAAGTGGCCCTCTCGCCTTCCTTGCCGCCGGGCGACGGCCTGTCCTGATAGCCAGCCGCATTCGCCGACCTGCGAGCGCTTCGACTCCGGCTCGTCTGCCTCGGCGCTTTGCCGATACCGCTCGAGCGGCCGACGCGACCGGTTCGCTCGGTCGAGGTCGAGCGCTTAGAAGAGTTGGTAGCAGAAGGAGGAGGGTGGCGGGATGGAGGGGGAGAGCCGAAACCTTCGCTGCCGCGTCGACGCCCGCTCCCAAGCGAGCCATAATCGCGTTCTTCGGTCGGCGAGGCTGCCGCGCGGGAGTGTGCAGTGGGCGAAGGAGCGTGGTGCATCTGCGGCGAGGCGAAAGCCTGGAGAGAAGGGTTGTTCGGCGCATGCGAGGCCAGTCCAAGGAGCCCGTTCGCAACCGCTGCGTCTCCTGCCCAACTCGCATGTCCGGCATGACCGTTGTGTCCGTGTCCACCGTTCGTCCCGTTGCCGAAAGAAGCGATCATGTTCTCCAAGTCAAGGTCGGCGTCGCTCAGCACGCTCGACGGCCCGCCATACGATCCCATGCCCATACCAAACGAGCCGTATCCGCCAGAGGCAGGCTGGCCCAGTCCAAAGAGGACAGAAGGGTCGATCCCCGCTCCCACCGTCCCGGCAGGTCCACCCATCCCGCCTCTCCCGACCGGCACAGGCGACGAGCCCGCGTCCGCCTTGAAGCCAAACTGCTGCGTCGGCGGAGGAGGCATCCCGCCTGCGCTCGAGGTGGACCCGGACGAGGGAGTCGAAGCCGAGGAGAGGTAGGTGGGGAGCGAGTTGTCGGGGAAGAGACGCGGGCTGAAGGCGATTGGGGGACTCGTGGCGGGCGAAGACGTGTCGGATGGCGACAGAGGATGAATGTCAAACCCCAGCGTCGCGCGTAGCGGGTTGTGGGCGAAGGGAGTGTTGACAGGAAGAGGAGGCGGGGGTCCCATGCGCGCTCGCGGCAGCAGCGAGCTCGTGGAAACTGTGTTCGTACGAGTCGAGTCGAGCACAGCAAGCAGTCTGGGTCACTGCGAGCGCGTGCAGAGCGAGCGAGATGAGAGAGGGAGGACAACCTTCGCGACGACGTCCTCGACGAGAGTCAATGGTCGACCTCGACGAGCACGGCAGCTGACAGTCTCTCGGACAGCGTAGAGAGCCTGCTGAAGCTGTGCGAGTCTCGCCTGACCTTCTCGCGCTGCTGGACCGGGGTCTCCGCTCGTCGCGTTTCCCTCCGCGCGGAGACAGAGCTCTATCGCAAGAGCAGTCGACGCGAGGCAGGCTATGGTATCGTGTGTTGCAGTGCGTGCGGTTGCGCATTGACGAGATGGAGACGGAATGGAAGCGAGAGGGTGTCGCTCAGACGACGGAGAGAGGCTGGCAGCTACGTTCGAGCCATCTGCGCAAGTCAACCTCGGAGTCAGACGCCAGACTCGTGAGAAGAGCGACTGCACGCACTCCATGGCCTCGCTGTCGCCCGTCTCCCGCAGCAACGGCCCAACCTTGCTCAGCACTTCGGCGTTGTACTTGTTGAGCCAATCGATCTCGTCGAGCGACATGAGCGACGGCTCGACGAGGTTCGTCGCGATCGGGCACTGCACACACAGCGTGTCAGCTCATGCGCAAATGGGAGCGAGAGACGGACTGACCATTGTGAGGCGCTCCATCTTGTTGTACTTGACACCTCCGTACTGGTGCGGCGTCTGCGCAGGCTGGACAACTACCAAATTCTCGATCCGAATGCCGAACGACTCGTCGCCTGCCTCGTGGTAGTACCCCGGCTCGTTGGACAAGATCTGCGACGGCTGTAGCTTGACGTCGTTGTACGCGATACGCGTGCCGATTCCCATCGGGCCCTCGTGGACATTCAAGAAGTGGCCGACACCGTGACCCGTACCGTGTCGGTAGTCGAGACCGTCTTGCCAGAGCGCTTTGCGCGCCCAAGGGTCGAGGAGGTAGCCCGTTGCGGTCTCGGGGAAGACGGCCTGGTCGATCGCGATATGACCCTGCAGGACGCGAGTGTACGCTCGCTTCTCGAAGGTCGTGGGCGTGCCGTAGTGGAGCGTGCGGGTGACACTGTGGGAGCGAGGTCAGCTGGGGGCGGCGAACCAGGCGAGGAAGACGTGCTCACTCGGTAGTTCCGTCGCTGAACTGGGCGCCGCTGTCGCAGAGATAGATCTTCGAGGCGTCGATAACAGTGCTCTGACCATCTGGTCCAGGTGAGTAGTGGATGATTGACGCGTTGCCGCCGGTCGACGAGATGGTTGAGAACGACAAGCCGCGGAAAAGGTCAAGTTGCCTGTGCGAAGCTGTATCAGCAGTGCCCACCTTAGGCACCCACGAGTACTTACTTGCGGAACTCCTCAAGCTTGAGCGCCGCTTCGTACTCCCTCAGCTCCCCACCCTTCTTGAGCTCCCTCTCAAGCCATGAGAAGTACCGTACGAGCGCGACGCCGTCCCTGATGTGGCACTGACGGAAGCCTTGTACTTCGGTGTTGTTCTTGAGCGCTTTGAGGTCTGAGATGGGACCGCGTGTGGAAGAGACGACGCGAGGGAGGCCGAGGGCGAGGGCGGAGGCGAGGTTGGTGCGGGAAGGGAGGAGGACGAGGTCCTGTGCAATTCGAACAGCTCGAAGAGGTCAGCAAACTTTGTCAAAGTCGCCGACCAAGAGCCTGTTTGACGCACCTGCTCGCCCAAGATTCCGCCAACACCCTCAAGGAACCCAATCAAGCTGTCATAAGGCTCGACGAGGACGCCCAAGCCGCCAAGGTACTCGTACGTCTTCTGCGGGACCTGTTCGATGTCGATGAAGAGCGTCGGCTTGGAGGAGGACGCGGTCGGGAGAACGAGCCAGGAGAAGAAGACGGGATTGTAGGAGATGTCGGAGCCGCGCAGGTTGAGCAGCCCTGCGAAGAGACTGAATCAGCATTGCTGTTCAGAGAAGCGGAGAAAGCACACGCACAGGCGATCTCGTCGAGCTGCGTAAGCACGACTCCCCAGCATCGCTTGTCTCCGCTTTTGGCCTTCGCGTCGCCGCCAAAGACGTCGTCCTTCTCCATCTCCTTCCTCACTCGCTCAATCTTGCTCTTCGCGCCTTCGCCAGCGTACTTCTCTTCCAGCACGAACACCTCGTTCTTCGGCCTCTGTGGCTTGCCCTCCTTTCCTTCGCTCTTCTCCTTCGCCTCAGCTTCCCACGCGACGTCGACGAGATTCTCCCTGATCGGTACAAGCTCAACGCCTGCCGATGTCAAGCCCGGCGCGAGGGTCGTGTAGTCGGCAATCGTGATAAGTGCTGGGTCGAGGCCGACTTTCGAACCGGAGGGGAGAAGCGAGGACGAGTGCGCCGGCTTGGTGAGCCACTCGGTCCACGAAGGAACAGAGGGAACACCATGCTTCATGAGGGTCCAGTCGGTAGAGAGCTGGTTCGACGCTTGCTGGTGGTAGCGGCCGTCGGTCCAGAGGAATGCCTTGTCCTTCAAGACGATGGCTGTTCCTGCAGAGCCGGTGAAGCCCGAAATCCAGGCCTGCGGCAATATACGAAGGTGAGCTGAAGTTGAGCCGGACGAAAGAGAACAGTCGGGCGCACCCTCCGGTCGTCTGCCTCGGCCGTGTATTCGTTCGAGTGCGCATCGCCCGAGTCAACGATGTATGCCGCAAGTTCGTGCTTCTTCATCTGCTCGCGGAGAGCCGCAAGCCGCGCGGAAGAGTCGAAAGTCATGGTTCGTCGAGGCGAGTTGAGGAAGCGGTGTGTAGCGGGTCGTGTGAGGCGGGTCGACAGCAGGCTTGTCAGCATGCACTGAGGCGCTCAACCTGGCAGTGTCCGAGTGCTCTGCAAGGCAGCCGAGCGAGCGAGAGTGACTGGCGAGAGGGAGAGGAACCGCGTGGTGGGGCGAACCGTCGGCAGCCCTTCTCCTCCGCCCACACAGCTTCTCGAGGCCGACTGAGCACGATGAAGTACTTGCTGGGAGCTTTGCTACTGGCGGCGACTTTGACCGTGCACGCCGCACCGCTCTCTCTCTCCCGCCTTATCCTCATCAGCCGAACAGAGGCTGAGGGGAGCAACTCGGCCTCACCACCTTCCTGCGCGACTTTCCACATCACAGTCGGTGCACAGACACTCTACGACGTCTACCACGTATCGGGCGACTGCGAGAGGGAGCTGAGGCGGCGAGGAGGAGCGGCGGACGGTCGTTTGGGTGACGCAGGATCCGGTATGCTGAGCGTAGCGATCGGGCGGGATAGCGTTGAAGCTTCGGAGGACGCAAAAAGTGCCGGGGACACCGCCGGGCTGCTCTACTGGCTCCACCGTACGACCGTCGAGACGGACTCCTCCCTCTCCTCCGACTCGCCCTCCGCTTCTTCCGCTCAAATCACCTTCTCTTCGCCCAATGCCGGTTCCAACACCATCCCTGAACTCGACCCGACGCACCTCCTTGACCTCCCGTCGAACGAAGGCCGTCTCGTCCTCCTTTCCCCCGATCCGACCACCGCAAACGCTCAGCTCTCCTACATGTCCTCCCACCCCGCCTACTCGCACTACTCGCTTGTCGCTCTTCCTCGTCTCAGCAGCGCCCTCGAGGAGCCCTCGCCCTTCCCCGAAGTTCCCGCTGCGGCAGTCAACCGCGTCAAGGCGCACCTCGAAGGCTTGACGTTCCAGCCGTTGCTGAGCAAGGTCGTTTCGGGTTTGGACAGCGAGAAGGAGCTGGAGAGGATGAGGAGGGATGTGAAGACCCTTAGCGGAGAGGATCAGAGTCGGGTCAAGCCGAGCGAGCGGGTGAGTCTGCCGCTGGACGCCTCTCGCATTCGGCGACTCTTCCCGGGAAGGCATCGCTGACGAGATTTTCGTCACTCATTGTGGCTCACAGTGGGTGTCGAGGCACTCGATGAGCACCGGCGGGCACAAAGCAGCAAACTGGGTCCTCGGTTCGTCCTCTCCCTAAACTTCCCTTCTCTCGCTCGTCGCACATCGACTCAATCTTTCCCACTCGCATCTCGCAGACCAAATGTCCTCCTACGGTTTTAACTGCACCCACATCTCCTACCTTCCCGGCTACGCTCCAATGGTCGAATGCGTCTACCTCGACTCGTCTCTCGGGTCGGACGACTCGCACCTGCGAAGCGCCAGCGCGATTGAGTACAACGCGAACGAGACGATGATCCTCGGCGCGCACTTTGACTCGCGAGGCGTGCGTGGACTTCCCAGCCTCTCCTCCTCAAGCTCGACATGCTGATGCTTGCGTCGTCGCAACAGTCGTTTGGCTTCCCTACAGCGCCTGGAGCGGACGACGACGCGTCGGGCACGGCGCTCGTGCTGGCGGTCGCCAGGCTGATCCACTCGTACAACCTCAAGTTTGCGCGGAAGCTCGGTGAGTTGGCGGATTCCTCACGTCTCTTCCGCGGCTCCGTAACATCGCTCCAGACGTCAAAAACGCTCGGAGATTGAGGAGGGACGCTGACTCTGCCTCCGCCTCGACAATGCAGTCCTCGCCCTCTTCTCCGGCGAAGAACAAGGCCTCCTCTCCTCCTCACACTACGCCTCTCTCCTCCGCTCGCGCTCAGAAGACGTCGCCCTCATGCTCCAAGTCGACATGGTAGGCTACCGCAAGCCCGGCGAACCGATGCAACTTGCCAGGCCCGACAAGATTGGGTTGAAAGAGGCTGGGTGGTTGGTAGGGAATTTGAGTGAGGTGTATGTACCCGAGTTGATTGTTGGGTGCGTTTGGTCTCCCTTGTTCGCCTGTGGTACCCGCTCGCACACGCGCCTGGGCCCCATGGACGATGCGGGAAGGAAAGCTGACTCTCGCACCCGTTCTCCGAAACGCAGCTACACTCCCGCCTGCTGTTCCGACCACCAATCTTTCGTCTCCAACTCTTACGCCTCGACCTGGATCTTCGAGCGCAACGGCCCCATCGCAGACCCGTTCGTCCCCTCCCTCCTTCCCCTTTCCTCCGCCCTCCCCCTCCCTTTCTGCCACCCGAGTGATGCTGATGCTGGGGTGGAACAGGTGCTATCACAACTCGTGCGACCTCTCCGCGCGCGAAGGGTACAGTTTTGAACAGATTGCCGCGCATGCGAAGGTTGCGATGGGCTTGGTTTGGGAGGTCGCGGGCGGTTGGGTGCCGTAGTTTTCCGTTTGCATTGACTGTGTATCTCGCATGTCGCTCGTGAATACTCGACGAGTGCCACAGACAAGCGAGACGACGCTAGAGATACAAGGCTATCGCTACACCCCTTCCCTCGTTCCCTCTGCTCGTTCGGAGCCCTCACAGTTTCCCCTCCTCCCACCTCCCCTTAACCGGGCCAACCCCAAATGCCCTCCAAAACTCGCTCGAATCGATCGCCCTCCCCAATTCCTCCGGCGAGCGAGGGAGCCCGCGGATGTTGTGGGTGTGCATGAGGTCTAGGACCCACTTGGTGCGGTCGGGGGAGGATTCGCCATCGTGCGAGGCGGAGGAAGGAGGGGGAGAAGGGTGGGAAGAGACGAGGTCCCACCAATCCAGGACCCTCAAGTCACTTACAACCCACCGCTCTCCCCTCCCCTCCCTCACACTTTCCGCAGAGCGAGGGAGTGTAGGAGCGAGGACGACGGCGACTATTGCGCGTGCTACGTCCAGCCCGTGGATGAGGTGGAGAGAACCTTTTTGTTCGAGGGCGGATTTGGTGGGCGCGATGCGGGCGAACCAGTTGAGTGGGTTGCGGGTGCCGCCCTACACGACACCCTACTCGTCAGTCTCGCTCAAAGACAGAAGGAGAGAAAGAGAGAAGGGAGAAAGCCGGCCTCACCCACAGTCCGACGAGGTTCAGCACGATCGTGTCGGCATGTTGCGACAGGAGCTCGTCTTCTGCGATTGCGCGGGGGTTCGTACGGTCGTAGGGAGAGTGGCGGGTCGTCCATTGGAACGGAGGGGGTTTCGCGGTTGAGGAAGGGGAGGAGGCGCGGAGAGAGGCGAGAGTTGGACCGCCCTGGGTTCAGACGGCTCGACGAAGGATCAACGCGACGTTTTGCGACACACATCGTCGAATGAAAGCGAGAAAGACCGCCAGACTCACGTCCCAGATCCCACTCGAGCCCAACTGAATCCACCTCGCCCTCGAACCCGCATGCTCCTCGTACCCTTGCACCAATCTCCTACTCCCGCCCTCTCCCCTGATAGGGAACGTCACCAACACGGCCCTCGCCTTCGGTAGTCCCTCAAACTGGTCCTTCCCCTCGCGATCGGGGTCGAAGGACCACTTGAGGGTGTCGTCTCGTCCGTCGCGGGTTGTCGCTGCGAACGAGAGGTTTGGGTGGTGTGCGCGCAAGTGAGGGACGAGGAAGGAGGCTGTCCACCCTGCGCCGAGGATGAGGAGGTCCACTTGGTCCGTCATGGAGCGGGACGAGGGTTGCTGGAAGGGCGACTGGACGAGCGAGGTGAGCGGGACGAGGAGAGTCGACAGCAGCGTCGACAGGGTCATCCAGGCGGGTCACAGGGAGTGCTACGATGCTGTCACCACATAAAGACAAGCTGCTCGCCCGTCGTGCTGTCCCGCTGGATTCGCCGCACGTGACCGGCAACGCTCATCGCCTCCGAGGCTGTTTACCTCTTCCTCTTCCACTCGCCCACACTCTCGCTGGACTCGCCGGACTGCTCACATCCATGCCACGATGACCCTCGACGCACACCCCTTTGCGAACGCGTCCCCGCCACCCACCGCACCGACCCACCGCCGCCTGCCTTCCTCAACCTCCGAGACAGCGCTCTTCAAGCCCACACAGCCCCGCGCAGCTCCTCCCCCCGCCCAGCCACGCAAAGTTCGCCCTTTCATCCTGCGCGGACAGGCAAAGGGCAAGGAGAACGATGCGCGGGAGGTCAAGGGCAAGGACACGCAGGGCGGAATGAGGAGGAGCAAGACGAGTCACGATATTGAGGCGAGTGCGGGCGGGCGGGTTGCGCCTTCGACGGCGGAGGAGAGTCTGAGGAGCGTCAGGGGCCAGCACGGGGCGAGTGACGCGCCGACGAGGAGAAAGTCCGGCTTGGCTATGACTTCCGGGTCGAGGACGCCTCGCTCCGCTTCTCCTGCTCCTGCGCATGCGGCACGACGAGCGGAGGAACGCTCCTCGCGCACGTTGCGGACGGAAGACGCGGAGGAACCGCAACGACGCCCTTCTCCCCGTCCGCTTTCGCTCGCCGCGTCCTCTCTCCGTGCCCTCTCGTCCGCTTCTTCCTCTACCGCCTCCTCCGTACGACCTTCCCTGCGCGCCACCTCCTCCACCAGGCGAATCTCCTACGTCGTCCCCTCCTCCCCCTCTCCCTCTCCCGCTCCGTCGCCCTCTAACGCAGCCTCCGCCTCTCCTCGCTCACCAAACCTCGGGCAAGACCCATCAAAGCTTGAGCGGGTGGAGAAACACAAGATCGAGTTGAAGAGGCAGATGGTAGCGAAGCGAAGGGAGGCGGTCACTAGCTTTCAGGACAAGGACGAACCTGCTCACCTCACGAGCAGCCCAGCAGCTCTGCCTTCGGTCTTGCCCCCCACTCCACCTTCCCTCCCCTCCACCTCCGTCCCTCCACCTCCGAACGCACTCGAAACTCCCCGCCGCCCTCTACACGAAACAGGCGCGAGAGAGAGGAAGAGGGATATGTATGGCGAATTGGGGCTCGGCTTTGGGGCGATCGAAGGTGCTGGAGGAGAGGAGGAGGTGGCGAGGGAGGAGAGGGCTGGGTACAGTAGTTTGCAGGAGGTGCGTTCACTATTCCATTCCCTGCGCGCTCTTCGCTCGCGACGACCGAGATTAAGGGAAAGTGCTGATGTATGCTTGATGCCGGTACAGCTACTCGAGCGACATGGCTACGCCGACACTCGAGTAATCACGCCTCAATCGACTCTCGCCCGACCAACAGCATCCACCTCCGCAACTCATCCTATCGATGACGCCCCTCCCTCGCCTACGCCCATTCGGGCACCATCCCCCGCCCCTCCCACCAAAGCGACCGCCTCGCTTGCCCCGCCCGCCCCGCAGCAACTGAAAGACCGCCCCTCGCTCCTCTCCCTCCGCGGTCTCTTCTCCCTCTTCGGCTCGCCCAACCCCGACTCCTCGTCCTCTTCACCCGAAACCGCTCCGCCCCTCCCCTCCCCAACAAGTTCAGGCTCGACAGCCCGCGCAGCAGACGCCGACGCCGACACCTCCTCAGTCCACCACGTCGTTCTTTCCACTCCTCCTCCTTCGTCTTCCGTCCAGCCTCGGCGGATGAGGACGACAAGCGAGATGCATCGCTGGGTTTCGGGAGTTAACGAGGCTATCCGCCCTCATCCGCATCCGTTGTCGAGGGTATCGACTTCGCTCGACTCGGATGCGCGGACGCCCGAGTTGTGCTTCGACCTCGCTCCAGGAGCGACGGATGCAGAGGAAGAGGAGGATGCGAGGAGTTATTCGTCAAGCGTGTCGTTCGAGTTGGCGACGAGGACGCCGCAGAGCAACTTCCGCGGCGCGATGGGCATGGGCGCGGGGGAAGGGTACCTCTCTCCTCCTTGGGGCGGAGGGAACAACGAGCTTGTTGCGCCGTTTGGGCTCGACGCGGCTTCGAAGCGCACCTCCCTCCGCCACACGGTGTCCGACTCGAACCTCCTCCCCGCCTATCAGTCCTTTGCGGGTCTAGGCATCCAGGTACCGCCTTCTCCGCCTCGCGTCGTACCGAGCGAAGCCGAGCAGGCGGAGGAGAAGGAGCAGAGGAGGCCGCCTACGCCTGTCGCGAGCGGGAGGTTGTGGTGGGCTCCTGCAACTCTCCTCCGGGAACGCGCGTCGCAGCTGTTCTTCCCTCCCTCCTCTTCCTCGCCCAGCGCCTCCGCTTCGCCAGCGCTTTCAGCAGCCCCCTTCCCCCGCTCCCCCATCGACGCTGCAACGGGCCGCTCTCTCCTGCCCTCCTCCTCTTCTCGCCCGCTGCACACCCGCCGCTCCCAGCCCCAACTCCTCCGCCGCGCCATCTCCACCGCCGGCCTTGTCGCCCCCGCAACAGTGAGGCAAATCCGTGTGGTCGCGAAGAGCTCGAGGGATAGTTTGGGCAGCTTGGAGAGTTGTGTGTTGGTTGGGGGGAGCGTGAGTGGCGATGAGGGCGAGAGGGAGGGAGAGACGGTGCCCAGCTGGGGGGAGGATCTGCTGGGACGGAGGTGGTGAGCGCGCGGAGGAGGACGACGATACCCTTTTCCTCTTGGTTTTGCTTCTGCGTCTTTTCGATTCTCCTGTTGATTGTCCATATCTATCTGCTTCACACGTACTAGCACCTGCCTGCATTCCGCTTTGCTCGAGCAGTAACAGGACGACACAGAGTCGCGCGACCTTCGCACGAGGAACTGTTCGCTCTCTCTCGCTCCCTCCTGCAGCGTTGGCTTTGGAGCTTCAGCGATTGACGAGCTCACCCGACCGCGCAGGAGTAAGCAGAGTCCGTCCGCCATCGTGCGAGCTCTCTTCCTCCTCGACCGTCCACTCACTTCGCGGCGGCGCCTCCTGGCTTGGATCGGCGCAAGTCCGCCGGACAATCCACGCTAGGAGGCGCATCACTAGCTTTCTATTCACACAGCATAACGGCGCGGTTGACTGCCTCAGACAGGATGTCTGACTTCCCCTCCCCCTTGCACCTGCTGCCCTCACCTTGTCCCGAGACTTGTGCTTCAGCTCGCTAATGAACGATGCTCTGCGACATGCTAGACGCTCGGCCTGTGCCCCTCGCCGCTCGCCTCGTCGCGGGCAGACCTTCGCCTCATCACAAGACCGCCTCTGCTCGACGGCGTGCGCTCGCGCTGGGCTGCACAGGTGTCGAATCGCTTGGACTGGTCTTCCTGACGCTCTCTGGCTTGCATCGAATCGACTCGCGCGCGCCGTTCTGCCGTGAACGCTGCCGCCCCTCCACTCCTTTTCAACACCCGTCCAGCCCGCACGACACAAGCGGGTCCAGCACATTCCTTTGATCACAGACACTTCCTCATTCTCTACCGTCGACAGCCGCCATGACCCAACCGAAGACGCACTTCGACCTCCCCGATCCACGCAGCAGCTACACCTCCTCGATACCCCTTGTCCCCGGCAGCACGTCTTCGGGCCAGCATGCAGCGCCGATGGGTCCTCCGACGACCTATCCAGCGCCTCCCGGCCTCTCACCTCGTTCGTCGCCGCCCATCCCGCGCATCTCGCCTCGCCCAGAGCGCCCAGACGTTCCCGTGACGCCTCAACTCGGCTCGACGCCCAACATGACCGACACAGCGACATTCGTTACGAGCAGCCTCGCTCCTCCCGAACCGCAGCCACCACGCCCTCGTCGACCTTCGAGACCGAACGAAGCCCTCATGTTTAACTCGCCTGTCCCGCTCCTTCCCGCATTCGTTCCCTCCAGCGAGCCCTCCCCGCCAAGTGAGAGTGATCTCTCCCCCGGCGCACTCGAGTTCCCGGCCCCGCCTCTGCCGCCCACAGCTACCGCCCCAACTTCGCCTCGCCCCGCATCCGCCTTCTCCCGCTTCTCCTCATCCTATCGCAAACCAGTCCCCAAGTTCATCCCGACACCGCCGCGTCAGGCGTCGCTGTCTGTCTCGTCTGCGCGGGCGCACGGCGAGGAACTGGACGAGGGAGGGAGTGCAGGTCGTCTGAGCGTTGGCGGGTTCGAGGCGCTCTTACAGCGTCCTGGGGCGACCGAAGGGCGACTTGGCGAGGTGGCGGACGAGGAGGAAGGACAAATCATTTGGTCTCCGCGGATCCATCTCGGGCTTGACCCGGAAGGTGTCGAGGCGAGGGAGGAACGGCGCAAGTGGGAAGAGCAGCGCAAGGTGTCGGCTGCATCGGGTAGTGCAGGCCTCGGCGTCTTCGAGACGGCTGGCGAGGCGGACCTGGGTGACCCAGCTGGCTTTGTTCAGGCGACAGACAGACTCGCACCTCCGCCTCCGCAGACGAACCCCGACTTCCTCATCTCGCCTCGCGGCTCCCGTCGTCGTGTTCGCGGCGTCACCACTTTCGAGCCGGCTCACGCTTCGCAGGGCGACCCAGGCTTCCCGCGAACTCCGCCTCGAACCGCCACGCCAGGCGCGCGACGCTATGTCACGCCTCGCTCGGCTCGCTCGAAGCGCTCGCGCATGACGAGCTACGAGCCGCAGTATGGCGAGGAAGACGACGTGGATTTGGACGAGGTGGACGAGGGACCGAAGTTGCGGCGGGGGAGTATGAGGTTGAGCGAGTTGGACAGCGTGGTGGACTATGGCGAGGGCTCTGAGGGTGGCGAGATGATGGCGCCGACAGCGCCGTCTCCGACTCGCCGACCATCACTCTTCAGCTTGCGTAAGAAGTCCAAGTCGGCGCGAGGTCCCGCTCCGCCTGTCCCTCCCTCTCACGCTCGCGGTCGCAGCGCGCCCGGCACGTTCGAAGTTGTCGTCCACGACTCGGATAGCGATGTCGACGCGCGACTGCATCAGCCAGACGACGGTGACTGGGAAAAGGCCAGGCGGGAGACGACTTGTCGACCGGAACGGATGGACTGGTCGATGGTCGAGTATGGCGGCTGGTTCCCGCGTCTCCTCCATGTGCGTCCTCTTCATTTTGCACCTCAAAGCAATCGAGCTTGCTGACCTCTTCGTCCATTCACAGCTGCTCTACCCCTTCGCCATCTTCGCCCACGTCCCCGTCACCCTCTTCCTCGACTACAACCTGATCTACATCCTCGCTCAACTGGCGCTGTACCCCTCCGTTCCGCCAACGCAGAACCTATCCGCCCGTGCGCTCGTGGACGTCCCGACAATCCAGCCCAGCACGGGATGGTGGGTCGCACTCGCCGTCTACTCGACTTGCACCTTCATCTGGTTCTTCGGCGTCTTCATCTGGAGGGACTTGCTGTGCGGGTTCTTCGCGAGGTGGCGAGGCGTCGGAGCGGGCGGGAAGAACGTCGAGATAGAGCGGATCTACCAGGGCGCAGCGTGAGTTCGCACCATGCCTTGCTGGTCAATGGGATTGACTTTCTCCTCGCGTAGGTCGTACAACCTCGCCTGTCTGCGCTCCTACGGCGTCTTCTCCTTCCTCTGGCGAGTCCGCCTCGCCGGACTCTTTCCTCGAACGGCTCTTGGTCGCTCGGTCGACGGACCCAGTCGCCTCGACGGCATCAAGGAAAGTTGTCAATGGTACCGCCAGAACTGGCCGACTGTTTTGCTTCTCCTCCCGCGTGCGGGTCTCACCTGCGCCGTCATCCTCCTGTACAACACGACCGCGTACGGACCAACGGCGGCGGCGGTAGCGACCAGTCGCGACTCGGCCTACTTCGCCACCGACGGGACGCTCTCGCCCTTCGCCTTTGGCGTCCTCATGACGAACGCAGTGTGGGCCGCCTGGCGGCTAGTGCTCGTCGTTGCAGCGGCGGTCGGGCTTTGGCTGCTTGAGTCGTCCTGCCTGAAGCGCCGCACTGCAGCATCCTCGGCATTCATTCATCCCTCGCGCGAACACCTCGCCATCGCCCTTCCAGACTCTCCCGTCGTCGGCCGGACCGACCACGCGCGTTCTTCGTCCTCGCGTCGCCCCTCCGCACCGTTCTCCGACTGGCGCACCCGTCGACAGCGCCGAATCCGATGCGCTATCCTCGCCTGCCTCGGATCGACGCCTTTGAGCATGGCGTCGACAACCTTCTCGCCCTTCCTCGCCAAGTCGCCCTACGTTCTCGGCTACTCGTCGTCCGCGTACCCCGACGAGAAGAAGGAGACCGTCTACGACGACCAGGTGCACGAGCAGGTTCCGGCCGGCCGCAAGAGTGCGCGCCCTAGCGCGGAGGAGCAGCGACCCGACTTTGCTGTCCAAGCAATCGATCGGGAACAGCCGCGCGAGAGTGCAGCACAGCGGTATGCTGCCGCTGCGTCGCAACCTCGCAATTTCTGGTCGTCCGCCTCGAACTACGTCGTGCCGCACCCGAAGACGAAGCTCTCGCCTATCATCTCCCTCTCGCCAGCCACTCCGTCTCCGCCGCGCTTCGAGGCGCAGACGAGCGGCATCGACGGTCGCAGGGCGTCGACGTTGACGGCAGCACCACGTGCCGGAGCTGTCGGCGGAACGAACCTACATCGGCGCGTGCGGTCGTTGCCACTCGAGCAGGAGCACCTGTCACCGTTGCCGCACCACGAGGTTCAGTTCTCGCCGAGGCCGCTGCCCACTGTCAAAACGCTGCTTGCGCAGGGTCAGCGGAACGACAGACCCAACGAGCAGTACTCGCGACCACAGCTCGTCTCGCAGTTCTCGGCGATCAGCGAGAGGCCGTCCTCGAGCAGGTCGGTGCCACTCGGCGAGGTCGACGCCAATGCCATCCGCCGCGACTCCTCCACCTCGTCCTTCGCTTCGCCCATGCCCTCATACTTTCCGCACCGCCCGTCTGCGTCTCACCAACCCGGCAACGGCAACCGCATTCCCTCGGACGAGAACCGCTCCGCCCTCCTCCAGACGCACCTCGCGCGCGGAGCGGCAGAGCGACAGCGTCTCTCGACTCGCCTGCTCGACGAGGTGGATCGAATTCAGGACGAAGAGGCGCTCTTGCGAGAGGAAACGCTTCGCCAGGGCGGCCTACATCGCAACTCGCAGCTCTCGAGTACCGAGGGCGGCGACAGCTTCGAGACGGCGCAGGCGGGACCTTCGAGTGACATCGCCGGCGACGCGCGACGCGGAAGCGCGCTATCGACGGTGACGGCTTCGTCAGCGATATCGCAGCCAACCAGCGTCGGAGGCAGATCCGAGTCGTCGACTTTGCGAGGAGCTGTCAGGACGCCCGAGCCGGCGTATCGTCTTCGCTCGACGACCCCGTTAGGTGCGCCTGCCGACGAGCCCGATGTGAGGCGACGAAGTACCGCTGCGACAGAGGAGGCGAGTGTCGAGGATGAGTCTCGTCTCGAGCCGTTCCGACTTTCGCACCGGTCGAACGCGGACACGCTCTCGCTCTCGGCGTATGGCTCGCCGCGACTCGAGCAGGGAGAGGGGACGTCTTGGCAGGGGATTGAGGACGAGCGGGAACAAGAGGAACCGATGCGGGTCGAGACGGCGGAGCGGGCAGACGAAGCGAAGTAAGGCCAGGCGCCGATGTATCTATCGTGAGCTGTTCTCCATAGACATTGTATCCCTCATGCAATCCTCGCATGCGCATCACCACCCGCTGTGGCCCGGAGAGAGCGCCGGTTTTGCGGACCTTCGCAGACTTGCCCTTGTTGCGTCTCAGGCGGACGGCACGACGGGACAAGGAGACGGACAGAGTAAGAACTGCTTGTTTCCATTTTGTGCATGCGCGGGCTCCGCTCCGCATTCTACAAGGCTCAGAGCCTGCCGCCTTTCGTCCGGCGTCGACGCTCCTCGTCTCCCGAACCGAGTCAAGCGCGCGAGATGTAGTGCTTGATGAGACCGGTGGTGGACGAGTCGTGGTCGACAACCTTCGAGGAGTCGTCGAGCTGGCCGAGAATGCGCTTGGCGAGGACCTTGCCGAGCTGCGGGCGAGCAAGCGCCAAGTCAGTAACATGGCCCGAACCTCTAGATACTGGCTAGACGTGCCTCGACGCCCATCTGGTCTGTTATGCACAGGAAAGGTCAATGCTTGAGAGGCGGAGCGAAAAGAACGAAGGAACGAACCGAACGAGTTGATTCCCCAGATGCATCCCTGGACGAAGATTTTGTGCTCGTACATCACGATGAGCGAGCCTGCACGTGCAATGGTGTCAGTGTGGTGTGAAGCACGAGGAAGGAACGTCACGCACCGAGAGTACGGGGCGTGAGCTTCTGGAAGAGGATCGAGTTCGTCGGGCGGTTGCCCTCGAACACCTTCGACTTCCTCAGCGCCTCGTTCTCCGCCTGCGCGCCGAGCTCTTCGCGGACCTGCTCCTCAGTCTTGCCAAACGCGAGCGCTTCGGGCTGGGCGAAGAAGTTGGAGAGGAGGATCTTGTGGTGGAGGCCGCCGCGAATCGGGTTCTGCGTCTCGATCGGCGCGAGGAAGTCGGCGGGGATGAGCTTCGTGCCCTGGTGGATGAGCTGGTAGAAGGCGTGCTGGCCGTTCGTGCCGGACTGGCCCCAGATGATTGGGCCCGTCTGGTAGCTGACGCGGCGGCCGTCCTTCGTGACGAACTGCGAGGCGAGAAAGCGTCAATCTTCGAGTCCTTTGGAGCGGTTCAGCGAGAGACCGGCCGCTGCGAACCTTGCCGTTCGACTCCATGTCGCCCTGCTGGAAGTAGTCGGCAAACTTGTGCATGTACTGGTCGTAGGGGAGGAGGGCGTGGGTCTGGGCGCCGTAGTAGTCGTTGTACCAGATGCCGAGGAGACCGAGGATGACGGGGAGGTTGTCCTCGAGTTTCGTCTCGAGGAAGTGCTTGTCCATCTCGTGCGCGCCGGCGAGGAGCTCCTGGAAGTTGTCGGGGCCGATGTAGAGCATGATCGAGAGGCCGATGGCGGACCAAAGCGAGTAACGGCCTCCGACCCAGTCCCAGAACTCGAAGATGTTCTGGGAACTGATGCCGAAGTCCGTCACTGCTTTGGTGTTCGTCGACAGCGCGACAAAGTGCTTTGCGACGTGCGATTTCTGCAAGACATAACGGATCACTATCTGGAGAAAACTGCGACTCCAGAGACGGCGAACGAACGTCTCCCGCCGACTTGAGGAACCACTCGCGCGCACTCTCGGCGTTCGTGATCGTCTCCTGGGTCGTGAAGGTCTTCGAGGCGACGATGAAGAGGGTCGTCTCCGGGTTGCACTCGCCAGTGACCTCGGCGATGTGAGTGCCGTCGACGTTCGAGACGAAGTGGCACTTGAGGCCCTTCTTGCCGTACGGCTTGAGCGCCTCCGTGACCATGACCGGGCCAAGGTCGGATCCGCCGATACCGATGTTGACGATGGTGTCGATGGGCTTGCCGGTGTAACCCTTCCACTCGCCCGAGCGGACCTTGTTGGCAAAGTCCGTCATGTGGTCGAGGACACCCTGGACCTCGTCCGCACCAGCCTCGTTGATCTTGAACTCGTTGCCGACGTTGCGCAGGGCGACGTGGAGGACAGCGCGGTCCTCGGACGTGTTGATGTGCTTGCCAGCGAACATCTCGTCGCGAGCCGTCTCAACACCGCCCTCCTTGGCGAGCTGGATCAAGGTCGAGAAGACCTCGTCGTTGATCAAGTTCTTCGAGAAGTCGAGGAGGATGTGGACGTCATTCTGGGGCGAGTCGTACGCGCGCGAGAACTTGCTGAAGCGCTCGGGGTCGGCATCGAACAAGTCCTTGAGGACAAGCTTGGTGTGGTCCTTGTCGTACAGCTCTTGGAGCTTAGTCCAGGCGGGGTAGTCTGTAAGTGTGAAGGCATCGCTGGTCAGCAACAGCGCTCCCACCCTGTTTTCACCCTGAAATCGACCTTGTTCCGTCATCGACAGCAACATCTCCCGAGGCGGATCTCCCGTCCCAGGTGTCCGGCTGGTCTCCTATTCCTCCTACCATCCCGTGTATCTTCCCGCAAGCCCTCTGGTGCCCTCGCCAGTCCACCCGAGTCGTTGCCGTCCACCGAAGCAGGCCGAGCAGGAGGAGGACGTCCGCCCGTTCCGTCTTCCTCCCCAGATTCCCTAGAAGCCCGCATGCAAGGCTCGATCGAGACCAATAGCGTAGACTGACCAGTCGCGAGCTTTCCAGACATGGTTCGTAGCGTGGTGAGTGAAAGCAGAGCGAAAGCGACGAGCGAGGCGGCCCGATGAGGTCGTCATTCAGCAAGTCGCTCCGATGGGCTTGCTTGCGGTTCCAAGCAGTCTAGTATGTCCTTGCACTGTCGCCGACGCTGGACCGAACGGGATCAGGCGAGGTTAAGAGGGCAACATTCTCGAGTTCGTTCCGACGAGAGCAACCGTACGAGCTACAACAAGGGCAGCGAGCCGTCTATGCGAGAGAAAGGTCTATGTCTAGTGTGTGTCTAAGCCGTCCCCGTCAGTCTATCCGCCTTCGAAGTCGTACAATCTGTCCGCGGTTCTTCACGCCTCGTTCAAGTCCCGCATCTTGACCGCAGGACTCTCGACCGGTGCGAGGCCGTCCTGCTGAAGCTGGAGTTGGTGATGTGGCGGCTGCTGCGGGTCGGACGACGAGCCTTGGTGCTGCTCGAGCTCGTGCAGCGAAGAGCCGAGGTGTTGCTCCTTGAAGGCGTAGAAATAGGCGGCGGTATCCTCGTCTTGGATGTCCCGCTCGAGGCTGTGCATGGGCGGAAGACGGTGTCAGTGCACGGTCGGAGAGCAGGAGAGGGAAGACGAAACGTACAGTTCGCGGCGGATCTTGGTCGCCCGAATCGCGTTGCCGGTCAGGCGGTACAGGATGTCGACTGCGATAGATCAGCGCGTCAGTCACCTCGTTTGACAATGCGTACGAGGGTGAATGGAAGGCGGACTTTGTTCGAGCGAGAGACCCTTGGTCTCGGGAATGCAGCTGCGCGAGAAGCTCGTCAGCCTGTGTGTGCCAAACCCGTCGAAAGATGGCAGTGACGCACAAGTACACAAACAGAATCGCGATGCACGACACACCGCCCCACTGCGCAATTCACATACCTCGTCAGCAAAGCTCATCCCTCCGCATGAGCGAAGGAGGGAGCAAGAACGGGTTGGGACGCACGATGAAGAACACCTTGCCCTGAAGACCCGCGTTTCCTTTGCCAGTGTTGACGAGATCTGCGCGCACCGCCTGCTCAGCCTTCGAATATAGCAAATGAGCAGAGAGGGAGGAGACGAACAAGGAGTCGCGTAACCGATACCGAAATCTGCGAGCGTCAAGCAGTTCGTCAGCTCAAGTGAGGCATGTAGGGAGGGAGAGACGACGCACTGAACAGCCAGTTCGACGCGACCGACATGGACATCTGTTTCGCCCGAGTCGCCGTCGCGTAGATCTCGCTCGTGCTGCAAACGATGTCCGCGTTAGTCTCGCTGTGTGAGCGGAGCAAGGAAAGTTGACAGCGTACACAACCCATGCGATCGGACCCCTGTTGAAGCAAACCCATCAGCTCGCAAATCAACCGATGAGGAACAGATGCGAGCTCACCAAGTCGCCGCAAAGAACGCGATAAACACACACACGAACCCAATCAACACCTTCTGACCCGCCTCGTTGTCCTGCGACAAGGCCGTCGAGCAACCCGCGACGATGAAATGGCAGACGGCCATGCCGACTGCGCCGACGAGGAGCATTGTTCGTCGGCCGGCTTTGTCGGTGAGCCAGAGGCCGGGGATGGTCGAGCCGACGTCTGCGTCAGTGCGAGCGTCAGTATGGATTTAGGAGAGAGAGGCGAAGGCCGAACGCACTGACGACGTTCGTCGCGATAGTGATGACGAACGGATCGTGAATCCCCGAATTCTGAAAGAACGTCGTGCCGTAGTAGAAAATGAAGTTGACGCCAACAAGCTGCTGCAACGCCTGCAGGCCGATTCCCGCCCAACTCCGCACCCGATTCCGGTTCATCATCGAGAAACAGTCGGCGTAGGAAGTCCCGCCGAGCGAGCGGACGTGATGGACTGAAGCGGCAATCTCGGCGTAGTGTTCGCCGACTATGTCGGATTCGACAGGCGCGCGGAGGATCCAGGAGAGGGCGTCTTGGGCGGCTTCATCGCGGCCGGCGGCGATGAGGTACCGTGGCGACTCGGGGAGGATGGCGAGACCCACAACGAGGACTGTGAGCGTCATCGTCAGCCTGTATACGAGGCAAACGCTTGTAATGAGAGGGAAGATTAAGGCGAGAGCACGCACTAGCGACCCAAATGAACTGCAACCCGATCGGAATCGCGTAGCACGAGATGTCCATTCGGTTCTTGGTACCGTTGACGATGACGGCGGCGATGAAGAGGCCGACTGTACAGCACGATCAATAGCATACATCAGTTTCCGAGAATCAACGAGACCGCGGTACTTGAGTGCAGCTTGAGAAGCGCACCTGTAATGAGTAGTTGGTAGCCTGTAAGGTATGCAGAAACGAGCTCAGTCAGTATAAGACGCAGCCTGCAAGAAAGGGAAGAGAGGGGAGGAAGCGCACCTCCGACAACCGCGCCGCGAAGGTGTTTCGGCGCCGTCTCCGACTGGTATCTGCTCGCGCGATCACCTCGTCAGCCCTCAAACTCTGGATATGAGCGAGAGAAGGCCGCCAACGCACACCGGGACCAAACAACTCGTCCCGCCAATTCCCAATCCCGCAAATATCCGCCCGACCACGAATGTCCGCAGCGTCGTCCCGCCTGTCTGACACGCAACGCCGATGCTGAACAGGAAGAGGAACGCCATGATGCCGTATCTTCGTCCGAGAAAGTCACCGATTGGGTAGGAGGCTGTTGCGCTAGTTCGTCAGCACCTCCGCTGGGTGGATAGAAGGAGAGGAGGAAAACGCACCGAGTGCACCGACGAATGTCCCCGCGGACAGGATCGAGGTGATCAGCGAGTCGCGGTACGAGGGGAGGTAGTATTTGCCGTTTGCGCCGAGCTCGCCGAAGAGTTGGCGGAAGTAGGGCATCTCCTTGACGCCCGAGATGTAGCCTGCAGCGCGAGGCAAAGAGAGGCTATGTAAGCTGGGAAGCCAGTGAGGATAGAGGAAAGCAGCAGGGCGAACCGGTGTCGTAACCCTGCGTCGACGACAAAAATCAGCTCCATCCCT
Organism: Rhodotorula toruloides NP11; assembly: GCF_000320785.1. Taxonomy (NCBI): domain Eukaryota; kingdom Fungi; phylum Basidiomycota; class Microbotryomycetes; order Sporidiobolales; family Sporidiobolaceae; genus Rhodotorula; species Rhodotorula toruloides. The sequence continues at coordinate 121,838 of NW_015622985.1, read as the reverse complement.
CCTGAGAAACTGTGTTCTAAGACTCACGTAGATAAAACCTCCAAACCCTGCAAAGCACGACCTGTTTGGCGCAAACGAGTCCCATCAGTACCTTCTCGACAAGCAGTTTTGATGCGAAGCTGGACTGACATGAGGAGCGCCATGTGGATCGGCGCCCGCTGCTCGACTTCCATCTTGGCTTGACCACTCGGGCGGAAGAAGAGAGCGTGGTCGTGTGCCGAGATACAAGGTTGTTGGGAGGTCCGCGAACGAATCGAGGGTGGAGTACGCAGCCGCTTTGGTTGATTCGGCGGTTCGAGAGGGGCCGAGAGGATGCAGACAGGTTGCTGGACTAGTTTGCGAGGCCAACGATGCCTCTGGCGGGTGGTGTTTGTGCGATCGAGGTGGACGAGGCGATGAAGATGGGGAGGAGGACGGTGTCGAAGAGAGTGAGCGGTTCGAGGCGGTAGAGGCAGCGGTGAGAGTACCAAGCAGCACAGTCTCAGCAGCTCACGAGCAGGTCCCTCCCTCGACCGCAGCGACGTCGCGAGGAGAGCAAGAGGAGCTCGCTCGGTGGGTTGGTCAACAACCGCTCACTTTGCTCGACTGGGACTCGCTGTCGAGCGCTGTACACTCTTACAGACGACCTTCTAGACGGACCAGACTAGCCAGGCCGACTTGCGCGACATCCTTTCGTCTCCGTCATCCCCTGCCCCTCCTCCAGCCGATCAACCTCGTTCTCGCTCGTGCTTTCGCTTTGAAGCGGTGTATACAGCGACACTATGCCACCACCGCCGTCCTCGTCCGGCCCAGTGACCGCCGCCCGACTCTCGCACTTGTCCTCAACCACCCTCTCCTCCGTCCTCGACCTAACCCGCCTCTCGTCCCTCTCGCTTCCTTCTCCTCCCAATCTCACGCACACGATCCAGCGGAACCTCTCGACGCTTGCGCGGGGGATTGAGCAGTTGGAAGATGCGGGGACGGAGAGCAAGGAGGTTGTCGAGGGGCTGAGGACGCAGTGGGAGAGGATTCGGGGACTGGTCGAGCCGCTTGGCGTGGAAGTCACGGAACGGATACGCGAGGGTGCGGGTGCGAAGGGCAAGACGGGGAGGTTGGTTGAGACGGACGAGGAGGAAGGGGATGAGTTAGTCGCCGTTTCGGGGTGCGTCTCTTTCGTTCGTTTCAGCGTGAAGGCTCTCTCAACCGTAAAAGCATCACAGATCCTCTCCACATGTCGCTATTCCTGTCCAGGACGACCGGAGAGACCTCGCGCAGATGGAGGAAGACGAGGAAGAGATGGACCGGGCGAACCAAGAAGTGCTGCAGATGCAGAAGCGCATGATCGAGGGTGGGTGGCGCTCTCTGCACGTTGACACAGCTGCGGAGCTGACAGGTCCCCGCCCGACAGACCAAGACACCCAACTCGACTCGCTCTCATCCGCCATCTCGCGCCAACACGCCCTCTCCCTCCGCGTCGCCGAAGAACTCGAGCTGCACTCCTCCCTGCTCGACGACACCGACTCTGCGCTCGACCGAACCGAGTCGAACTTGCGAAGAGCGAGCGGGCGGCTGGACCAGTTCACTCGGCGGGCGAGGAATACGGGCAGTACGGGCTTGATCGTCGCGCTGATCATCCTTCTGGTCATCCTGATCGTCATCTTCAAGTTGTGAATGCTGGCTTGCCCATCTGGTCTTCTCATGTCCTGTTGTAGCCCCTTGCGCAGCCTCCCTTCGTTGCTCATCCTGTTGCACTTTACGTGTTCTCCGGTCATCGCGCCTGGGAATGGGCAAAAGAGAGTAGATGACAGAACAAGACAACAACAAGCGGTCTCCCCTCGCAATCAAGCGAACCCTCCGGCCTCACACCGTCGTCGTCCTCCTCTTCTTGCTCGACACCCCCGCCTCCCTGTCCGCACCCGCGGTCCCGCTCCTTCCCCTCTTCCCGCCGCGCCTCTTCACCCTGTTCCTCTCGTTCCACAACCTCTCGTCCCTCTTGCGCTCGACTAGCTCCTCATCCACCAGAACCCTCATAGGCGGCGCGCCCGTCCTCACCCTCTCCTCACTGACGCGCTCAACCGCCTCTTTGAGTCTCTCCAGCCCCTCCGCGTCCCACGCAGGGTTCCCCTCGTCGCCCCTGACATCCGCCTGCATACTCCTCACATCCACACACTCTAACTTGCTCGCCCATTCCCTCCCGAGCGCTTCCACAAACTCCTCCATCCCGACTCCCTCGATGCCGCGGACACCAGGTCCAGGCCGCTCGACATCCGCACATTGGACAAGGACCAACTTCCGTACCCTCCCTTGCGCAGCGTCCAAAGCGTCCCACAGCCCCCCGTTCGTCCCTCCGCTCAAACACCACGGTCCGCCGAGCGTGACGTTCTCAATCTCCGGTCCGAGCAGGCGCACGAGCGCGTTACCTGGCCGACTACCAGGATCAACGTTGCGCGTCGTGTGGCCGTCTTTGAGGGCGCCAGCGAGGACGAGAGACGTGCGAACGTCGTTTGTGGTGATCGGGGGTCGGTCGAAGAGGATCAGGTGGAATGACTGGAGGGAGGGGATGAGCGGTGCGAGGGAGGCGGTGAGCGCGCGAGGGGGAAACGGGATGAGGGCGCGAGACGTGTCGCCGTAGCCGGGAGTGAGCGGGCCCCCTGAGGCGTACGACTGGAGATGGTGGATTGTGAGGTGACGGAGGGCGGGAGCGGGCGAGTCGGAGTCGTCGGACGCTGGCGGCGCGAGCGACTCGCACAGCTTGACGAACTCGACTTCCGAGAGTGCGCACTCCCGCAGGACGAGCGTGGTGAGGTTCTTGGCGAATGCATAGGGCGTCGAAGGCTGGAAAGACGACCTAAAGGAGGCGCTTGAGGAGACGAGTTCCGTCAAGATGGTCCAGTCGGTCGTCAACCCGCGCAACTTGAGCGACTCGAGTCGATCGAAGTCGACGAAGACGGCGAGCGCATTCTGCCAGCCTAGTCCCGTACTCGTCATCTCGAGATGACGAACTTTGTTGAACCGCCTCACAGCGCCAATGATGGCTTCGTCGCCGAGCCAGCCCGGGTCGTTCGGCAAGTCGACGACGAGCGAGGCGAGGTTCGGCAGTGCTCGAGCGAGCTCGACCACTTGCATAGGCGTCACACCGTCCTCGAGGCCGTGTTCGCGAAGACGCCTGATACCGGGCGGGAGCGGGCGTTCACGGATATCGAGGCTGAGGCGCGAGATGAGCCTGGCGAGGTAGCCCTTCGACTCTGGCTGACCTGGGAGCGAGAGGCGCAGGGACGAAAGCAATTTGTCGGCACGCTGGCGGGACCCGACGTGTAGCGCAAAGAAGAGGAGCGAGCGAACGAAGGGAAGCCAGACGGTCCCTGCCTCCGCTGCCCAGTCAACGAGCGAGCGCTCCTCGGCCATGTCCCGCACGCGGTGGAACTCGTCGACGGTCGAAGTCGACGGAGGAGGGAAGGCTTCGGCCAGGATGAGGTCGAGGATCTCGGGCGGGAGTTCAGGGAGGCGAGAGGATGACATGTTGACGGCGTGGGCTGGCAAGACGGGCTGTGGCTGGACTCCGGCTCGGTCGGCTCGTACCTTAACGTCTCTGTTGCAGGTTGACGCACCTTTTGAGCTGCCCCAAGCGCTGCCTGGCGAGCAAAGCGAGATGTCAAGTAAGGTCGGGACTGAGAGAGGGAGTGGGAGTCAGCTATCCGACGAGCGGCGTTGCGAGCAAGTTGCGCGCACTTGGTGGCACACAGAGCGTTCTTTAGACAGCCTCGCAGCCTCAGCAAGCGAATCTGAGCGTCCGAGTGAGCAGACGAGGACAAACCGTCTCGCTCACTCATCTCTCCCCGAACGACACCGCTTCACTTCGACAAGGACGCTTGTAGACTGCCCAGCGAGCTAGACTAGTGCTCTCGCAGTCTCGTCAGCCGCCTCCCGCCAACCGCTGCTTCTCCCCTTCACTGCTCCACCCCGCCGTCATCTCGCCCCTTCCCCGACCCCTTCCTCCCCCTCGAGACGACTGATCCGCCACTATGTCTTCCGCCGCTGCCCTTCCGAAGCGCATCATCAAGGTGAGCAGGCGCGATCTCGCTGTGTGAGGGCGGGCCGACGGGGTGTTCGCTCGGAGCGACCAGGTCGCGCGATCAAGGCGGCGTGCTCGCAAGGGTCGGGGCAGCAGCCGAAGGAGGCTTGTCTGGACGCTCACTTTGTATAGACGGTGGTCGGTCACCGTTCAGGCGACTTGGCTATCTTGAACTTCGCACGCTTCCCGGACCGGACAACCAGGGCCAGCAGGACGAACCGCAGGCTGCCTTGTACTGACGAACGTAATCTGCATATCGTAGGAAACGCAACGACTTGTGTCCGACTCTCCCCCCGGCATCTCTGCGACGCCTCACGAGGACAACTTGCGGTACTTTGACGTTGTGATCTCCGGACCCGACTCTTCTCCCTTCGAGGGTGCGTCACGCTCACCACCTCTATTCTTGTCTCCCCGTTGACTTCCCCTCTGCGCGCAGGCGGCAAATTCAAACTCGAGCTCTTCCTCCCCGACGACTACCCGATGGCCCCTCCCAAAGTCCGCTTCCTGACAAAGATCTACCATCCCAACATCGACAAGCTCGGACGGATTTGCCTTGATATCCTCAAAGACAAGTGGAGTCCGGCTTTGCAGATCCGTACCGTGTTGCTCTCGATCCAGGCGTTGTTGAGCGCGCCTAATCCGGTGCGTTCGGCGAGCCTTCTCGTCCGTCCAACCTGCCAGAGCGGCTTGCGACTGACTCGTGATTGTGTTGTCGCTGCGGTGCACAGGACGACCCCCTCGCGAACGACGTCGCCGCGCACTGGAAGGAGAACGAGAAGGACGCGATGCGAGTCTCGCGCGAGTGGACGCAGAAGTTCGCCCAGTAGCTCGTCGCTTTTCCCCCTCACCGTCTGCTTTTTGTTCGCCCCGTCTCGCCTATCAGCTCGAGCTTCTCCCCCGTCTTTGTCCTGGTCACTTCCCGCTCGAAGTCACTTCCCGCTCGAAAATGAAGCGATGCAGTTTTACAGCCTCTTCGTCTGCTCTTCGCTTGCCCTCATTTTCCGCTGAGCAAGAAAGCCGGGAGATGAGATGAGCAGAAGATTGCACGATGAAGGTAAACACCAGGCCAAGATCTCGAATCAAGAGTGCGCGCAGAAAAACGGGAGCGAGCGGGAGAGACGACCTGCATCTCTTCCCACATGCGTCTCCGTAAGAAGAGGAAGGGAAGGGAAAGACGAATGAGACGGTGGACCATGCGAAGAAGGGAGGAGGGAGGGGTGGCTGCGACTATTGCGCGCTCAGAGGTAAGGTGAGGGAAGAGGGGTGACATGGTCGGTTGATTCGGTCGTTCGTCGATGGGCGGAAGTGGTCGGGGCTTTGGACAAGAGCAGGTAGAGGGAGGGAGTGCGAGGCGGCTTAAGCCTGCGAGATGATCCAGCGCTGGCCGTCGTCGTTCTGTGCATTGCGAAGCCGTGAACATCCATCAGCTCTCGATCCTCAAGCGAGTAGTAGAAGTGCGGAAGCGCCAGCGAACGTACCTGGTCCCACAACTCCAACCTAGTTGAAGTGTACCCCCCGAACGTGTCAACCTGATCCGCCGCGACCGCCCTCGTCGCCATATCATTCAAGTGGTCGACCGCGATAATGTGGTAAGCTTGCCCGCCGCGCTTGGAGAGGATGGAGGCGGCGAGGTCCCGGTGGCGCTTGACCATTCGGGCGGAGGACTGCGAGGCGCGGTAGGCTGCAAGGTCCGAGGCGCATTCGACGTGGCCGGCTTTAGTGACGTAGTCGGGGTGGCTGCACGTCCGACGAAGCGAGTCAGTTCGCCGAACACCTTCGCAAGGAGGAGGAGGGAAAGGGCAGGGGAACGCACTCGGCGAGCCACCATCCAGGGTGACGGCACAACCACGTCTTCCTGTCATTCTTGTTGACGCCCGAGACGTCCGCGACCTTGGCATCGATCGTCGACGCGGAGGAAGTCCAGTAGCCAAGCTTGTTGTACTCGGCTTGTTCGGCACTGACGCTGCTCGAGGAGGAAGACGAGGAGGCGGGAGCGGGAGCGGGAGAGGGAGACGCGACTTTGGCGGCGGCGACGTGGCGGGAAGTGCCTGAGTTTGAGGCGGCGAAGACGACGTCCGAGTTGGAGTTGCCGGTAGGCGCTGGCGAGCTTGAGCTGGACGACGAGGAGGACGAGTCGCCAGACGAGCCAGCAGGGACGAGGTACCACCTGCGACACGGCGACTCTTGTCAGCTCCTCTTCGTAAGAGGCGAAACTCGGGAAGGAAGCAAGAACTTGAAAGTCCCGCGAACGCACCACTGCTTCGTCTTCTCAAGCGTGTCCGTGCCCGTCTTCTGGCCGTCGCCGACAGCGCACGCGTACGAGACGGCAGCGTAGTCGACGCCGCCCTCGTAGTCGGTCGACCACTGCGCCGAAGCGCACTTGTTGTTGCCGCCCGAGATGCGCGCCATCGAGCCCGAGAACTGCGCCAATCAGTCGACATCAGGACTAGCTTCAGAAGGTAGCAGGGACGGCGGGACGCACCTGGATCTCAACGGGGTCCCCTCCGTCTCCAGGGTAAAAGTCGGTCGTGTTGCCCTGGCGGGAAAAGGCGAGCTGCTTGCCGGTCTTGACGTTGGTGAGGACGTAGTTGCCTGCGCCGTTGAGGGTCGACGCTTGCGACTGTGTTCGGGGAGAGTGCATGCACATTCCGGAGAGGAGAAGAGGGGGTTCGAGCGAGGGTCGTGCGACGGGGCGGAGTCCGGTAGAGAGGCGGGACGAGTGTAGAGGATGGTAGAAGACTCGTCAGCTGTCTGCTTGCTCCAACGAAGGGCTGTGGGAGCGAGGACGGACCGCGACTTGAGCCGCCTGGGCCGAGTTGTCGATGCTGCCTCCCGCGCGCGCGACGGCGACGAGAGCAGCGACGGAGAAAGCGGATGCGACGGTCTTCATCGTGCGTGGTTACGAGTGCAAACGAGCGTGGATGAGGTCGGGACGGACGGCGGGTTGAGTGAGGATGGCCGAGCAGGAGAACGGCGACGGCGATGAGGGTCGGGGAAACGGGAACGAGTGACTGTCGAGGGTTAGTCTGTGTGCAGCCAGGCGTTCAGACTTTAGCAGGAGCGGAAAGACGGCGACGAGGACGGCGTGCGAGGACGAGAGCGGAGTCCGGAGCGAGAAGCGCTGGGCACGCGTCGCAGCTCCAAACAAATCAACAGCCACGGCGAGGCGCGTAAGCATTTACAAGGGTTCATTACCCGCGAATAGCACCGAGTCTATCCAGGGAAGACCCGCGTCAAAGGGAGCGCAGGACGACGCAGCTTTCCTCTCGTCTTCCTCTACTGTCTCGCTTGTCGACGACGCTGTGCTGCTCCCTGCTACGTGGTCGACGGTCGACGCTGACTGGATTGTCAGGAAAGGATGACTTTGCTCGGTATCCAGCTCGCCAAGCCCTTGGGCCGCGCACGACGAGGGATGGAGCGGACGAGGAAGGGGATTGTTGACGGACTCGCCGACGCGGCTGGTGTATGTTGAAGGAAAACGGCACTGCATCGACGCTTTCGAGCCGTCTGAACTTCCCGGGAAGACGCACGCGGCCAAGGCGAATGAGGAGGATCGCATGGAGGAGAAGACGAAGCAGAAGGCTTCTTCTCCTCGATCTTGACGCCTCTTCCGACAGTGAAGGCGGTTTCCCACGCCGCTTCGCGATGCTGTTGTGGGCTCTGTGTCGCTTAAGGCGTACCCATCGACGAAGCCGACGAGCGGACGCGTCTTTTCTCCGGAAGAGTGAAGAGCATGCACCAGGGGCTAGTTGGGCTTTTCAAGCTCGCTGGCTTCCCTGCTCCTCTCCTGCTGTACCGTACGCTCGTACTCTGCTGGCGGACGACCCACGCTTCGTCGCGGTCCACGACTTCAACCTCTTCCTCACTCCGACCTTCTCAACCCGCTTTTTCTCTCTCGCCACCTCTTACTTGCGCACTGGCGCCGGTACGACTGCCCACTGCAGACTACACAGTGACGGCGACCCTCCCCGGTAACTCCGGTCCACTTCGCACGGTCTCTCGTAGCTCACCTTGTCCTCGCCCTCCTCTCCTCCTCCTTCCTCCCGCCTCCACCGATGGATGACCTCGTGCAAGCTCTAGCACACCGCACCACCCTGCCCATCACCCTCTCTTCCCTGCCCTCCCTTTCGCCAGCCGACCTTGCCTTCGCCGCTCTCCAACCTGATCTCCCTCCTCTGGTCCGTCAACGAGCATACCACGCCTTCACGGAGCGGCGTGCAACCTACCACGCCAACACAGACAGTCAGGCTGCTGACCGTGCGTCCTCTCTCGTCGTCCGCGGACGCAGACTGACATCCTTTCACTCACAGCCCTCCTCGACCTCCCACTCGACTATCCCATCCCCGCCGCCCTCTCTTCCCTCTCCCTCCCTCACCTCCTACTGCTCCCATACAACCCCTCCTGCGACTCCTCTCTCCTCACCCACGCCCACCAACTCCTTCTCTCCCTCCTCGCTCGCGAAGCAAAGAAGCGGGAACTGAAGGTCTTGAGGATGTGCGTTAGGTGGGAGGGAGGGGAGAGGAGGGAGGAGGGGCTGAGGATGAGGATTGAGGAGGGGGGATTGAGGGTTGTGCGTGACGGCGAAGGGGGAGAGGCGGAGGAGGAGGGGTTTACGTTTGAGGCGGGCGAGATGCGCGAGGTTCTCTGTGCGTCTTGCCCATACCGTCCCACGGAGAAGAAGCTCATGAGGCCCGCCGCGCAGACATCGCCGGCGCCGACGACGGCCACACCTCCATGGACTGCACCCTCTCCCTCTCGCTCTCCTCCCTCGCCCTCTCGCCCCTCGTCTCCATCAAGGAGTGTATCGTGCGACTCGAGCTGGGCATGCTAGAGGCAGGGGACGAGGCGTTCGTGAAGCTGAGGGAGAAGGTGGGTCAGTGGGCGGCGGAGGGGGCGTTTGAAGTGAGGGTGGTTCGGTGCGTTTCGTTGACTCCCTCTGCTCCTCTAAATCGAGACGGAGCTAATGAGTCGGTGTGAGTGTTGCAGCGCTGACCTGGCGAAGAACGGCTTCGCGAGTCCACCCGCGTCGCCTCCCAAGAACCGCTGCGCCAAACTTGCTCCTCCCCCTCCTCCCCCGCCTCCGCCGGCCAACTTCGAACCTCAGCGTCAACCAATTGCCCGCAAGCAGACTCGCCAGCTCGAAACTGCGCCGCTCGGAACTCGGCCTCCTCCTCCCGCGGGGCTCGAAGCCGAAATCTGGCAGTACGTGAGCGACCGTCCCGCACCCGTCGAATGGCAGCCCGGGTGCGTCATCCCTTCCTTCGCCTCACTTTCCGACAAGCGAGAACTAACGCCTAGAAAGTCGCCGCAACAGCTTCTACGCCCGCGCATTCGCCTTCCTCTCCTCCCTCGTCCCGTACGACACCCTCTCCGCGCCCGTCTTCACACCCGCCGAGGTCGCGCTGCTTTCGTTCGCGCCTATTCCGGACGCACTGCCGGACTTGCACGGCAAGAGGATGCGAGGGTCGACGAGCGCGAGGTTTGAGAATACGGAGAGATTGGCGCTGGAGTACCTGTACAAGAGCGGGCCACCGATCAGTGCGTCCTCCTTCAACCACATTGTCAAGCTCGAACTGATGCGTAGCCTTGACGCAGCCCTCGACGCGACTCGCCTCATCCTCCTCACCCCCTCCTACCCCTCTCTCCACCACTACGTCCGCACCTTAAGCAAGATCGTCGCAGCGCGCGACGCGCTCGTCATCGCCTGCAACCAAGTCCTCGAGAGACGTTTGTACCTGCGTCGTGGAGATCCGACGGTCGTGAATCCGATTGAGGAGTTGATTTCGGTGGTGGAGAGGATTAGGGATAACGTCGCTTAGTGCGTCGTCTACCCCTTCTTCGCGCGCCTGAACGCATGGAACTGACGCTAGTAGGTGTGGACGACTGTGCAGCCGCAAATCCCACTTCGCGACCTCCCCGACGCACCTAGCCCGCAAACCGCTCTTCTCGCCGTCCCAAATCGGCGTCGGGCCGTTCAGGCGCTATGCGGAGGACTTGGCGTGGTTGGTTCAGTGCGAGGAGGAGGTGAGGAGGGGGATGGAGAGGAACGGAGGCTGAGAAGGTAGAGGTGGTCGTGTAGCTTAGCTGTGGTTGAGTCGCTCGACGAGAGGAGAGATGGACGAGAGAGTTGATGGGAACAGGCTTGGTAACACTGCAAGCGAGAGGTATCTTGGCTGCGAGGGAAGAACGAGTGAACAGAGTGTGTGTGGGATAAGGGTATCTGAGCGAACGCGACGGGGATACGAAGGGAGTGACGAAAGGCGACACGAAGGACTGGGGCAAGGCCGGGAAGATCAGGAGTCGAGGATATCGAAGAGAGGGAACCTGCCCTCTTGCAACGAGACTTCCTCCGACGGTCCGCCTCACAGCCTGTGCCCAGGGACCGCCCAGAAGATGACGGTCAAGACCGCGACGATGACTGCCGAGAGGAAGGTAACCCAGAGCGCGCGGCCGAAGAGGAGTTTGCGGACGTAAGGCTCGCGGATCGAGATGGTGCGGAAGGGGGTCTGTGGAGCAAGTGAACGTTAGCATGCCGTGCAGAGTGGCCGGAAAGACGAGAAAGGGACGCACGGTTTCGGACAGACCCATGAAGACGAGCAGCGGGTCGAGGTCGTACGAGTGCGCGACGAGGTTGACGATGGCGAACGTGAACGGGAGGATGATCTGCATACATACCGACTTCGCTTATCAGCGGTCCGTCCCTGACATCGAGGAAACTGCCAAAAGCGATGAGACGACCGGACGCACCCACAACCTGCGAACCTTCGGCTTGGCGTCGAGGAAGATGAATGCGAAAGCGGTTGCCAATCCCGCCCACAACGCGACAAGCCCGATCGCGAGCCTGACGAGCGCCGAGATTGGCGTCAAGTTCCCAAACGCCTTTGCCCTTAGGAAGCGCGGGAACGAATCGACCTCCATCGCGCGGTAGACGTATTCCTTCTGCGCGTGGAACATGTCGGGAATGCGAGCTTGCGCGGCGGATTGTTGGTCGTAGTCGGGATGGGTGACGGCTGGGAGAGTCGAGGAGGAAAGAGGGAACGAGGTGATGCGGAGCTGGGGAGGGAGGTAGACCTCTTTGTCGGCCCCGGGCATGAGGTAGCGCGAGTAAATGCGTTCGGCAGAGGCGATCAAGTCGGTGCGGGAGATGGCGCTGTTGCGAGCGATGATGGGCTGGACGCGACTCTGGACCGTCGAGTGGCGCTTGTGCTTCCGTCGCCGAACCGAGCCGTCACCTTCGTCTTCGGCAGAAGAGCGGTCGTCGTCGGGATAGAGGGCGCGCAGAGTCGGTGAGAGAGGGTAGGTCGGCGCAGCGCCTGCAGCGGGGTTGGGCGAAGGCGTGCGCATCTGATACCTCGCCGCGTCCTTCTCGTCGTCCGTGACACCTAGGTACGGACTGTGACTCTTCTCGCCGTCCTCGCCGGTCGAAGCAGGCGAGCTCGGCTGCTGGTATCGCTCAAAATCATCGTCCGAAGGCTCGCCACGTTTGATGCCCGTGATAGGCCCGTAGATGCTCCCTCGCGTGCGTGCATACCGCTCGTACTGCGGCCAGTCGTCGCGAATGGCGATGCCGGACTTGCGGAGGTCTTTGAAGTAGGCGCGGCCTGCGTAGGGACAATGCCAAGGAGTCAGCTACCGTAGCCAAGGCCAGGCCACTGACATCAATGTCCGGGCACGCACAAAGGTTCTCGTGCTGCTGCACGTCGAGCCAGAAATCGAGCGTGTCCTCGGATCCTTCGCGCTGGAGGAAGAGGTAGAAGCAGTACAGGTCGACGGGCGGGCGGGTACCTGTGTGCACGAAAGGGTACCCTTATCAGCTCTGATAGCGAACGGTGGAGAGCTGAATGGCATCCTCGAACGCACTGCGACGAAGAACCTCGGCGAGCGAAGGCAGGCGGTTGCGGACGATGGGCGGGTTGCGCGTGGCCGGGGTCGTCATGGTCCTGCGGGTCCGTGCGAACACTCAGTCATCCTGCATACTCTTTCAACCCGTCCTGCCCTGTTCAAGGAGCTCGAGAAGCCCACTGCGCCCCGTCTGCCCTCCTGTTTGATGAGAATTCGAGACGCGTTTCCTCCCTTCCTCCGGCCGCTGAAGCAGGGCCAGTCTGCCCAGACACTCACATCGAGTCAAAGACGAGACTCACGAGTCGAGCGAGCGCGCCGAGCGCGTTGTCGCTGGGTTGAAGGATGGAAGCGGCGCGAGGAGCAGGGGTGTGAGCGCGGCGAGACGACGAGTCGGGTGGGCGCGGGCGGGTGAACGAGCGCAAGTGTCTCCGCAGCACGCCGAGCAGTGTCTGGCTGAGCGAGAGAGTGGTTGGAAGTCGTCGAGCGAGAGACGGTGAACGAGCGGGAGTGGACCGCTTCACCTCGAGGAAAGCTGTAAGGACGGGCTAGTTGGGCTCAGTAAGCGCTACGAGTGGGCTCTACAAGCTTCTGCACCCGTTTGCGCGAAGTTGTCGCTTGTCCTCGCTCTCTCGCCAGATTGACATCTCGCTCTCACCTCGACCACTCGCTTCGCATGCACAGACGGTGACCTTGACTGGACTGTTCCACGCTGGAGACCTCGCCAGTGATGCCGCGCGCATCCTCGCCCGCCCTCGCCGCGCGGCGCAGCTCGAATCCCTCAACTTCGACTTCGGCCCTCTCAACCATCCTCAACCATTCGATCCCGCCCTTCTACGCGTGCTACCTGCTCAAATCGTACAATGTCAAGCGACCGCACATGACCTACATCGGAAGCACGCCTGACCCGCCGAGGAGGTTCAAGCAGCATATGGGCGACAGGATCGGAGGAGTGAGTCCCGCTCCTTGGGCTGTTATCGTTCGTGTGGAAGACCGCCATGCATCGGGAGGGGACCACATGCGTCGACCAGGTGGCTCGTGGAGCGGACTCGCCGAGGCTGACCCTCTCACTCTCCCTTCGCAGGCTATCAAGACTCGCTTCGGCCGGCCATGGGAGATGGAAGCGATCGTGCACGGCTTCCCTTCCAAGCTCCAAGCCCTGCAGTTCGAATGGTGTTGGCAGAACCCCGAATCCTCGCGTCTCCTACGCCGACCCGCCCCTCCTCCCGACCCCGACGCCGACCCCAACTCTTCCCTCGCGCCCAAAAAGCGCAAGACTACGTCTACCGCCCCTCCCAAGACCGTCCCTCAGTTTCCCCGAAGGGCGCTCAGTCACCGAGCGCTCGCGAGGATCCAGGTCCTCCAGTATATGCTCACCGTCCCGCCTTGGTCGCGCTTCGACCTCTCCGTCACGCTGTTCTCGGAACAGGCGAGGGAGTGGTGGGATCAGGGAAGGCGGATGGGACCGGTTGTGAGGACTGAGGCGGAGGCGAAGAAGTGGGAGAAGCAGCGGCAGGAAGATGAGGATGCGTGGGGCGTTGAGAAGGGGAGTAAGCTGGACAGCGTCAAGGTGCACTATAGGGAGGAAGGGGTCGATGGGGAGAGGCTCGTCAGGCAGGGCAAGCAGAAGGAGGGTGACGGTAGCGAGCGGATGCGGGTCGACGACGGTGCGTTCGGGGCTTTCCTGCATGTCAGACGCGTTCACCGGAGCGCAAGAAACTGACTAGTCGAGCTGATCTCCTTTCACAGACGACTTCTTCCACTTCCATTGGGACAAGTTCCTCTCCCTCACTACCTCAAACGACTCGCCAAACTGCTACATCTGCCGCAAACCCATCGACACCGAGGTGCGTGCTCATCTGTTCAGGCTTGCCTTGCTCCCTGAGGCCCAGCCTGATCGGCGTCGAGCATATCTCGCAGGACCACCTCTCCTTCCATCTCTGTACCGCCCCCCCTTCAGCTCCCGCCTCCCCACCGTGCCTCGCAACCTTCCACCCTCTCTGCCTCTCCGCACACTTCCTCTCGACCGCCTCCTCTCCCTCCTCCTCGACCTCGACAGCCCCGCTCCTCCCAACAACTTCGTCATGCCCCTCTTGTCTGTCCGACTTGCACTGGACCGATCTGGTGCGCGGGATGTACAGGCGGAAAGAGGAGAGTGAGGGGAGGAGGAAGAAGAGGGTTAGGCAGATGGTTAGGAAGGGGACCCGCGTTGAGGAGGATGGGGGCATCGAGGGTGAGGAAGACGAGGAGGTCGAAGGCGGGAAGAAGGCGTCTCCGAAGAAGCGCGGGCGGAAGAAGAAGGTTGCTGAGGCGGGCGATGCAGGGGAGCCGGTGAAGAAGCCGAGGGCGAAGGCGGGCGTGAAGGGCAAGAAGGCTTCGGCGAAGACGGCAGCAAGCAAGAAGGGCAAGGGGAAAGGCAAGGCCGCGACGCCCGCCTCTTCCGATGCCGGCGAAGAGTTCTACTTCTCTGACTTGCCCTCAGACGCGGACCTCGATGCGGAGGACGGGGGAGCTGCACGTGACGAGGACGTCGGGTTCGACTTTGACGAGGACGACTCGGACGTCGAGCGCTCTTTCGTCCGGATGGACGCGGCGTTCGACGCAAACCTCGGGGACGAAGCGCTCTTCTCGGACGACCAGGAGGACGGCGACCTCGACTTGCAAGAAGCCATCGCAGCATTCGAGCCGGCCAAGCAGACGAAGAAGCCTCGCGCGAAGAAGACGGCTTTGTCGCCTGTACCTGCGTCACCGAAGCGACGCGGTCGACCGCCGAAGGCTACGTCCGCTACGGTTGCCGCCCTCTCCGATGACCCGCCTTCACCACCGAAGAAGCGACGCACCAAGGCTACGACTTCCAGCTCCTCGGCAACTCTTCTCGCCTCCTTCTCCACTACTAAAGCATCCGCCGCCGCCACGAAGCTGAAGGGACGAAAGGCGAAGAGTGCGTCGCTGAGCCTGAGTGAGTCGGAAGAAGAGTTACCGCCACCAGCTGCGCTAGGCAAGGCGGCTGCGAAGAGGGCGGCGTCTCCGAAGGCGAGGAAGAAGAAGGCGGTTGAGTACGTCGAGTTGTCTGATTGAGCGCGCGGACGAGCGAAGATGTAGCGATCTTGTGTTGTTGTTGTCAATGAACGGCCTCTCTCGCACCTCTCGGAACCAAGCGAACGAGCGAGAATGTCTATCGAGTGCACGAATAACGGGTTCTACAACGGCACGACCAGCGCGCGTCTAGTGCTGCAACTCGCCCTTGGCCTCCTTCTCCGCAACCCTCGCCAACAGCCCAACCTGATCCGCAACGTCCCTCAGCACGCCCAAGACGCTCTTGTTGCCCTCGACAAACGTCATCTTCTTGTACTCCAGCCTCTCGTTCTCCCCCAGCTTGAACCCATTCCAATACCTCCCGCCATCCCTCTCCTCAACAAGCTTATTCTCCTCCTCGACCCACTTCTCAATCTCCTTGGCGACCGCCCGAAACCGAAAGCGCGGAATACGAGGGAAGAGGTGGTGAGGAGTTTGGAAGTTGAGACCGCCGTGGAGAGGGTCGAGGTAGGTTGGGCAGGAGATGTCCATTGTTGTGCGGAGTTGGCGGTGAGGGTGGGATTCGAGGAGTTCGAGGGCGGCGGAGGGGAGCGGATAGGAGGTGGTCGAGGAGGAGGGCGGGAGAATCGAGACGGGTTGCGAGAAGTGCGAGAGGACGATCTGTCGTGCGCGCGTGTCGGCAAGGAAAGCGGCGAGAAGGGAAACGCGCAACGTACCTGCACATGCAGCGGACTCGTCACCGCAAAGCTCACAACCAGATACAACCACCTATGCGCCGCCGAGTCAATTCCCCTCAACACAACACCTCCAAACCACGCCCAGAAGCAAACGAGTCCGACGAGTTCGAGGATGCGGAGCTTGAAGAGCGGCGAACGGCGGGCGGGCCAGTTGGTTAGGACGAAGGCGTACGAGAGTGCGAAGAGGTTGAAGCGCGCGAAGCACATGACCAGGTAGTAGAGTTTGTGTCTGCGTGACGAGGAGCCCGTCCGCAGTACTTCCACGAGAGGAGGGAGAGGACGCACTGGTGAGGGAGGAACCGCCGAGCGAACGCGTCGAAGGTGAGGATGCGGTTGTAGTACGTCGAGCGGATCGAGTCGAAGAACCGGGTCGAGATGGCAAAGAACGGGAGGTGCTGGATATCGGGGTCGTGTTCTGGTGCGTTCGTCACCACTGCGCTCACTCTCCTCATCAGCTGCTGTGAATGCGAGAAAGGAGGGGAAGGCGAGACGCACGGTGGTGCACGTTGTGGTTGTCGCACCACCATCCGATACTCAACCCTCCCAAGAAATCCGCAATCCCGACTCCCCACAACCTATCCCTCCACCAACTTCCCGTCAACCCCGTATGTCCCGCATCGTGCGCTACAAACGTGACCTGATGCCAGAACGCTCCGAGTGCGACGGCGGCTGCGAGCCAGTCCCATGTCGAGTGGGTGGAGGAGGCGCGGCGGTAGAGGGCGATGGAGAGGAGTGCGAGGAAGGAGTAGATGAGGAGGGAGGGACCGTAGCCTGCGAGGAAGGGCGGAGGGGAGGTGAGACCGAGAGAGTGGATGCGCTGGTGCAGTTTGCGGTGTGAGCGGCGGAGATGGGCTTGGTACGCCGGTGTGAGGGGGAGCTTGTCGCGGTCTTCCTTCGAGAGAGGCGGGTCGACCATCTCAATCGTGAGGGCGCGAGGTTCGGATGCAGTCTTGCTCGCGGACGACGTCCGCGATTTCGCAGGACTAGCCGGCGGACTTGTAACCGTGATCGTCGGCAGGGGGACAGGCCACATCCCCAACTGTACAGGCGGTACCATATCCCTCCACCCCTCCCCTCCCTCCTCATCATCCGTCTCAACCCTTCCAACAACCCACCTCCCCATCCTCTCTTTCACAGTCCGTCCCGAATGGTACCCCTCGATCTCGCAACTCGCATCTCGGCCTACATAGTGTAGTATGGAATGTTGTCCGCCCGGATGGAGGCGGAGCCAGGACTGCGGGATCCGGTAGACGAGAGGAGGGTGGAGGACGAGCAACTCGCCGCGGGTGATGCGGGAGGCTATCTCGGTGCGTGAGAGGATGGGGAGGGTGGAGAAGTTGCTGGGGAGGGGCACGCCGGCGCAGGTTAGGCGGGAGGAGAGGCGCGAGGAGGAGGGTGCGGCGGTGGGAGATGGGGAGGGAGAGGAAGGCGGCGGGGCTGGGGTCGCGTCTGCCATGGTGCCAAGCGTGCTCTTCGACACCGTACGGGGCCTCACACAGTCCACCGAGAGCGTCGAGAGCGAGTAGCTTTGAGCGGACGGAGCGAGACGAGCAGAGGACGAGACGCAACGTGTGGTGCTCTCGACGACCACAAGTTGGTGGCCTTATTCAGGTTACGATGCACTCGTAGAAAGCGTAGCAACACCCTCGAACGCGCGCCGAACCCAGCGAAGCCGCTCTCACCCTCTCCGACTCCTCCCATCTCGAGAAAAGAGTTTCAACAACCGGTTGCAACACCGCAAGGGGTCCACCATCACCGCGCGCGCGAGTTTAACGGCCGGAGCGAACGGCGCCCTTTCCAGCCTGAGCGCGCGAGACCTTTGCGCCCTGGGGGACCTTGTTGGCCGGGTTCTTGACCTTCTTCGACTCCTTGTCCTTCTTGGCGGCCTTGCCCTGCTCGAGAGCGGCGGCACTGCGAGAGCGAACCGAGTGTCAGCGAGAGTCCTCGAGCGAGCGGGGCGGAGGGAAGGAAGGAGGGAGGGAGGGACGAGGGAAAGGGACGCACCGCTGCGCAGCGCGAACCTGGGGGTTCTGGTTGCGCTTGGCAAGGATGGCGGCGGCGTCGGCACCAACAACACCACGCTGGTGCTTGACCGTCTTGCGCGAGCGCTTCTTCGCGACCTACTCACACCGCCCCACTCGTCAGTATCAAGAGGAAGGGGAGGGGGGGAAAGGGATTGTGGGACGAACCTCCTCCGTGACACCCTTTTTGTTAACGCGGCGGTAGACGACGGTCCACGCGATCTTGCGCGGGTTCTTGCGCTGGAGGAAGAGCGACTCCTCCTTCGACGAGACGAAGCTGTTCCGTCATTGCCGAGCCGATCGAACGGGAGTGGGGCAGGCGCGGGAGCGGGCGTGGCGGGGTCGTAAGAGAGCGAGGTCGTGCAGAGATCATGTGAAGCGGATAGTCGGGGACCGAGACGGTGAGCGAGTGAAGCGGCCCGGTCAGCTCGTCGCGTCCCTCCACACACACGCATCCGACCTCGCACGCACCGGAAGATCTTCGAGTCGAGGCGGACGTAGAGCTTGCCCTAGAGACACGCACGAAACGTGTCAGCAGGCTATCCAAACGGGTGAGAAACAGGCGAGGCGAACGCACCTTTCCAGGGTAGATCTTGTAGCCCGAGAAGTTGCAGATCTCGACCTTCATGGTTGTCGAAAGCCTGTTTCGTCCCACGCACACACGCAAGCAGTCAGCCCTGCGTTCTCCTTCCAGCATCGAATGCCCCTGCTCGAACCGCCCCCCGAGTCCTCCGACCGCTCCTCCTCCGATGCGCGCGCGTGTGTGACAGGGTGTACGTGATAGTCGCAGTGGGACGTTGTTCAAGGGATCAGGGCCGCATGCTGAGATGGGCCAGTGGTGGTCGGTCGGTTTGAGTGCACCTGGCGGGTCGCTCGAAGTCGAGGACTGCCATCACGGTGAGCTGGGTTTGCGAGAGCGACTCGTCATCTCCCCC
The DNA here is from genome assembly GCF_000320785.1 of Rhodotorula toruloides NP11. NCBI lineage: Eukaryota > Fungi > Basidiomycota > Microbotryomycetes > Sporidiobolales > Sporidiobolaceae > Rhodotorula > Rhodotorula toruloides. The sequence goes on along the minus strand of NW_015622985.1, from coordinate 103,219 downwards.
CGTGCGTCCCACTGCCTCTGTAACACCCTGCCAGCCACACGCGCGCCGTCCCCGTCGCCCCTCGCTGCCTGCTCGAAGTCCTCGCCCGTCTCTGCTCGTCCTCGCTCGGCGTTCGTTCGAGTCGGTGTGTCGGTGGCCGTGTGTTCGAGTGAGGCAGTCAGCGTGTGCAGCTCACCGGCTGTTGGGCGAGGGTGGACGGGCGGAGTGAACTCGACGAGGCCAACCCTGCCGCGAGCTTCGACCCGCCCTCAGCTTTTCCCAAGAGCGCTCACTTCTACCGCTCCAGCGCTCGCTCGGGCACGCATGGCATGCTGCTGGATGGATTCGCACGGGTTCATTCTCTACACCTCGCACAACAACCGCTGCGAACGGACACCGTCGCGACTCGCACCACCTCCTCGTCGTCCTGCCACGACCTCGCTCGGAACTCGCTCGCGGGCTGGGGGCACAGTGATGGGTTGGGAAGGGTGCTGGAGGGTTTCTCGCTGTGCTGGCGAGACGAGCGAGCCGGCTCGTGGTCGTCTTCCTCCTCGACGACTGCTCCTCGTCCCGCTCATCTCGCGCTCATCTCGCTTCCGTTCTCAGGCTGAAGCGAATCAGATTACTGCTCTTCACTACCTGCTCCATCACCGCTCACTAATCCCACTTCCCCTCCCTCCCTCCCGGCCTCTTTCTCTCTCAAGGAGCAAACCTCTCGACCGCCGCCTCTTCCCACTCACAAATCTCCCTCAGTCTCTCCCCGAACCGTCTCAGCGGACCGGTACCGAGATTGGTGCTGGTGAATTCTGTCGGGGGACGGGTGATGAGGCCATTTGGAGAGGCCGAGTTGGTGAACAAGGCGAGGCGTCTGTTTCCCTCCTCCTCCCGTCAGCTCCTCAGTGAAGGGAAGGAAGGGAGGACGCACCGCCCCGGATTATCCCTCAACTCCCCAACAACCCTCTCAATCCTCTCAATCGGATCCCTCGTCCCCCTCTCCCCCTTCCTTTCCCTGAGCACCTCTCCACCAACATACTCGTACGCCTCGCGCAAGGCATCGCGGGCCTCGATCAGTTTCGAGACGGTGCGGAGGTAGGTCCGCAGAGGGGCGAAGGAGGGATGGAGGAGGGGCAAGGAGGGGGAGAAGAGGATTTGCCGCGTCGTGGAGAGATCTGTCTCGCTCATCATTCTCCTTGCGTCAGCTCGACGCGCGGAAGGAGAAGCGAAGAGCGTCGACGCACCCACCCTCCCCTTCCCAACTTTCTCCCTAAACACCCACTCGACAGCCAGTCTCTCCCTCGCCTCATGTCGTCCCCACCCTTCCTCCTCTTCGTACCCCACCCTTTGCGGCAAAGGCGGAAGTTTGTCCGGGTCCGGCGCGAAGGAGAGGAGCGCAGTCTCGTGTGGTGTGAACGAGGGGCAGGGGAAGGGGTAGAGAGGGGCGATCGAGCGGAGGAGGGCGAACTGGCGGACGTAAAACCTACACGATTCTCTCCCTTGTCAGCGTTCGACTGAGCAAACAGAGAGGCGAGAGACGAACCCAGGAGACCACTCCGCCTCGACTTTCTTGCGCGAAACGAATCGCCAGCACTCTCTCAGCCCGTCGTCTTCCTCCTCCCGCTCCTGGTCTTGCCGGTGGTTCTCCTCGTAGTCGGGCGGCGAACGTGACTTTTTCCGCACGTGAGAATCGACGTTGAGGTCGGGGTGGTAGTCGTGCGAGGCGGAAGGCGCAGAGTAGCGCTTCTTTGATCGCGTCGGGAGGAGGTGCGAAGCTGACGGCACGAGGATGGGAAGGGAAGTCGAGCGAGGGCGGTCGAGGGCGGAAGCATGGTTGCGGGAAGGAAGGGTGGTTGAAGGCGAGCGGGAGGAGCGGGGGGTGAGGTTGACGTCCGGCGCTCTGCGGGGACTTCGCCACCTCAGTCTGGTGATGTCGCGCACGACGCATCGAGGTGCGCGACAGAGTGGACCAGTCGACGCACCTGACGACACTAACTTCAAACCCACCGTCCTTGGCCCACTGCGCCACCCTCTTCCTCAACCCGACAAAAGCCTCGTCCGTCGCAGGTAGCATGCCCAGCTCGAGCGTGACGGTGCAATCCCGGATTGAGACAACGGGGGCGAGCGAGAGGCGCGTAAGGGACAGGGAGAGCGTGCAGTCCATTGAGGTGTGGCCGTCGTCGGCGCCGGCGATGTCTGTGAAAGCCCGACCGTCAGCAAAGGTAGGAAGCGAGGACCCGACTGTACGCACAGACGACCTCCCGCATCCGGCCCGCCTCGAGGAAGTACCCCTCGTCCTCCTTTCCCGCACGCAGAAGTCTCATCCCGCCCTCCTCCACCCTCATCACTAACTCCACCTCCACCCTCTCCCCTCCATCCCACCTCACACACGCCCTCGACACTCTCAAAGCACCCCTCTTTACCGCCCCCCGAATTCGCTCGCGCACCAACTCGCCCGCTTGGTCCGCCATCTCCGGACTCTCGCACACCGGACTGAACTGCAGGACCAGCAACTTGTCCGTCTCGAGATCTGCCAGCGAAGGGGGAAGGTCAAAGTCGAGGTTGACCTCGAGGATCGCTGTCAACCTCAAGAGAAAGGTCAACTCGGTTCGCTCGCTCGAGGGGAGGCGAAAACACGCACGATCAAGCGTCCGAGGGCCGTTATGCGCGTGATAGGCTGTTTTGCGGACCATGAAGGCGTGGTAGGCGCGTTGGCGGACGAGGATGGGCAAGTCGGATCGGAGGGAGACGAGGGCGAGTTGGGTTGAGGAGAGGGCTGGGAGGGATGCGAGTGCGATGGGCGTTGTCAAGCAGCTGTGTAGAGATGTCAGAGCTCTGTCTGGGTAGTCCATCGTGCACAGAGGGTGAGGAGAGCGAGGGAGAAGAGCGGGAGAAGAGGAGGCGAGGGCAACCACGCGAGGGACCGTGCGAAGTTGCGTGGGTTGAGCCGGCCAAGGGCTCGGAAGTTCTTGATGGGATGTCCGCGGTGATTGACGGAGCAGAAGCGCACGGAGTTGCGGTGTGAGGACGAGGCGGTCCCTCGACGTACACTTGGGAAGGCTAGCTCGTTGCGTACGGGTAAAAATGCGCCTTACAAGCTTACACAGCACTGCGACCGAGTTTACATCCCTGCCGAGACTCTCCAGCGAACCCTCATCCCTCCAGCGCGACGAAATCCTTCTCCACCGACAAAGGCGAAAAGTCCCTTCCGACCGACCAGTCGAGCAGCTTGGCGAAACGAGTGCGGCGGGCATTGAGGGAGCCCATCGGGAGGACGAGGACGTCGCCAACTCGAACAGGGACGGGCGAGCGCGATATGAGGGCGAGCGAGGTCGCCCAGCGGGTGCGAAGGTATCTGCGTGCAATTTGGCATCAGCGCGGGTCGAATGGAGCTAGATGGCACGGCCGCACCTTGCGACTGCGTCTGTCAGGACCCCTGCGCCGGCCCACTCCCGCTCCGCATCGCCCGTCAGCGGGCCAAAGTGCAAGACCCCGCGACCATCCGCCCGCACGCTCTGCTCGCCTTTGCCGCCCTCATCCTTGCCCGCTTCAACAAGCCTCGCACTCCTCCAGATACTCCGCACCGCATCAACAAGCACCGGATGACCCGGCGTCGCACCAAACGTCTCGAACGCCAATCCCGCCGAACGTGAAAAGAGCGGGTTAAGCGGGTTCTTGACCGTGTAGCCGGTCCATCCGATGCCGACGACGAGTGAGGGAGGAGAGAGCGGGTCGTAGGCCGGCGCGAGGACGCGGTCGGTGATGTCGACTGCGTTGCGAGACCAGTCGGCGATGGGTTGGAGGGGATGGCTGGTCGGCGAGGTGAAGAGTCCGCCTGTCGCGAGGAGGGCGAGAAAGCGGGAGAGATCGTCTTGGTGTGCTGGAGAGGGTAGGGCGTCGAACAACTCGGGGATGGACGACGAGGCGAACCGACGACCGGCCCAAGTCCGCAAGTCCTCGTTGTTCGACAGTTGTAGCTCGAACAGCTCCGCATTGAGGTCCTGCCACTCCAGCAGTTGCGAGAGTGCCGTGTCATGCTCCCCGTGACTGAAGACACGCTTCGGTATCGGCTTGAAGTCGCTGCACCCAAGGTCGAGATGGCAGAGCATATCCTCCAGCAACTCCTCATCCTCGCCATACAGCATCGGCACACTCGTCGCCGATGTATGGCCGAACATCTCTCGAATTGCGGCGAGCATCTCGTTGCGGTACAAGTCGAGGCGGGCGTTGCCTGTCCCGAAAGGCTCTTTGACGGGATCGTAGTCGGCGTTGAGCTGGCGGAGGCGCTCCCACGGTGCGAGCGAGGCGTCGGATGGCTGGATGGGGCGGATCAGGGAGGAGGGAGAGATGGTTGAAGGGCCGTGAAGGGTGAAGGCGGCGAGGAAGACGAGGGCGAGCGAGGCTGCGACTGTCGTGGGCCGCCAGAAGGGCTTCTGCGGCTTTGGTCTGGGCGTGGGTGCACGGCGTCGTCCCCCTTCGTCGCTCTGCGGAAGGTGCAGGGGTCAGCGAGGCGAGCAAGGGAGCAGACGAACAGACGTACCGGGAGAGGCGCGTAGGCCGACTCGGTGCGCTCCTTGGTAGGCGTCCCAAGCGACGCAAGCATCTGTACCCAGCTAGCGAGACGAACAGCGAGAGGGTGAACGCAGGGCGAGCAAGAGGAAGAACCGCGGGGAGGAGAGGCTCGAGCGGGTCCGATGCGAGGGGCAAGCGCGGCGAGCCAGAGTCACGGCATTGTCGAGTTGTTGGAGCGCACGACGAATGCGAGCAAAGAGAGGAAAGCGAGGAGAGCGGAGGGAAAGCTCCCTCGCAACTCACCTGGTCGCGTCGGAACGTGCAATTGGTTTCGTGTGTTCCACGGCTCCACCCAAGGTAAGAAACGAGAAGATGCTAGCTACGATGCGGAGTCTTTTGCGAGTCCGGGTGCAAGGGAGAGGGAGCGGGAGAAGGGGCATGCAACGTTACGGGGGCGAGAAGGAGGGCGGAGGCGAGTATAAGTACTGGTAGGAGAGGGAAAGAGGCGTGGCTCAACAGGTACAGCTAGGGTTCTGTCCGACGACGAAGATCCGGAAGATGCGATGATGACGAGACCTGCGATAGATCGGAGACGGCGAGGCGATAAGACGGCGACTGCGACGGAAACCGAGACGACGGGGAAGACACAAGAACGACCCAATAGAGGCGACCGGAGAAACGAGAAATGGAGGCGGAAGGGCGGGGACATGGCGATGGGCGTTCCCGGGGACAGGCCTAGTCCTTGCCCTTGGTCACCGTCAACGGCGCGAGGCGCTGCGTGCCGTTCAAGACAGGCGTCGCGGCGCGCGAGCCGATCTGGGGTGTCTGGGCGGCAGGCGTCGCAGGTGCCGAGCGGTTGTGCGCCAAGTGGCTCTGAACGAGCGAGCCGGCCGCGAGGGCCGACATGAGCGAGAGCTCGCCGGCCATGACGGCGGCGCAGACGACGCGAGCGAGCTGCTGCGCGTTCTGGCCGGGCGAGGTCGGGTGCGGACCTTTGACGCCGAGCATGTCCAGCATGGCGGCCTGCGGGAGGAGGATGGTGCCGCCTCCGACGGTGCCAACCTCGATCGACGGCATCGAGCAGGTGATCAAGAGGTCCTTTCCGTCGTTGATGGCCTCCATGAGCGTCATGCAGTTGCTCGACTCGACGTTCTGGGCGGGGTCCTGGCCGGTCGCGAGGTAGATGGCCGTGAGGATGTTGGACGCGTGGGCGTTGTTGCCGCCGACGGAGCCGGCCATCGCCGAGCCGATGAGGTTCTTGGTGATGTTGAGGCGGACGAGGTCGCTGACGGTCGTCTTGAGGATCGACTTGACCGCCTCGCCAGGGATGATGCCCTCGGCGACGACACTCTTCCCTCGTCCCTCGATCCAGTTGATCGCGGCCGGCTTCTTGTCCGTGCAGTAGTTGCCCGAGAGCGACGCGATCTTCATCTCGGGGAAGTGCTCCGTCATCATGACATCGAGAGCGCGCTCGCAGCCCTGCGGGCGACAGGCGAGCGACGTCAGCGAGCGTCAACAGCAGCAAAAGTCAACGCCTCGGACGCACCTTGGAGATCATGTTCATGCCCATCGCGTCGCCAGTCTGGGTGGCGAAGCGGACAAAGAGCGTGCGACCAGCCATGGCAGTCTTGAGGCTCTTGAGCCTGGCGAATCTCGAAGTCGAGTTGAACGCGGCCTTGAGGATGTTGCTGCCCTCGTCCGAGTCGACCCAGCGCTTGGCGGCGGCGCACATGATGACGCTCGGGAAGTCGAGAGCCGGGCCACGGGTCATCGCGTCCTGCGTGACGACGGTCGTGACGCCGCCCGAGACGTTAAGGGCCTTGCAACCACGCGAGGTAGAGGCGACGAGCGCGCCTTCGGTCGTAGCCATCGGGATGGGGAGGACGTTGCCGTCGATTCGGAGCGGTCCCGCGATACCGACGGGGATGGGCATGTAGCCGACGACGTTCTCACAGCACTGGCCCATGACGCGCGAGTAGTCGAAGTGGAGGAACGGCAGGTCGGACGCCTCGAGGGTTTTGCGAGCCGAGGCGCGCGAGATGAGAGCACGGCGGATCGAGACGGCGCGGACGTAGTCCTTGAGAAGCTTCTCGAGCGCATAGGCGGCGAGCTTGCCCTTCTGGACGAGGGTGATGATCTCCTCGTCGTTGAGGAGCATCGCTCCCTCACCGCCGTTGAAGATCTTGACGCAGGTGTCGAGGTCGCGAGGGGTGTCGGGAATGCCGTTCTGCGAGACGAGGGCGACGGTCGAAGGCGAGAGCTTGAGCTGCGGGGCGGTGACCTCGTCGGTCGAAGGGACGGTAAGGGTCGACGAGGACGGTGCGCCGTTGAGAGCCTTGCGAGTGCGGATGAGGATGGGCGAGCCAGGCGCCGATTCGTCAGACGAGTCACTGTCGCGACGAGGCTTCGCCGCCGAGACCTTGACTACCGTTGGAGCCGTCTTGCCCGCCTCACGCTCGGCCTTGAGCTCGTGCCGGGCATACTCGCGCTGCATGACCGCCGCGTCCTTCTGCGTCCATTCGTTCTGCAGCTCTTCCCGCAAGAGCGAGAACGAGCGGCGGAGACGAGCCTTGGCCGCCTCGTCATCGTCATTGTCGACGTCCGATCCGGTGCTGGCGAGGAGGATGCGAGCTGCGACTTCGGCAGCGGATCCGTGTCCGAAGCTGTCAGAGCCCGACGCGATACCCTTGAGGAGGTAGCCGTTAAGGAAGAGCGAGAGGCCGAGTGCGATGACGATCCACTTCGAGACGATGGGGTCACCGACGAGGCGCGACCAGCGGGTGAAGAACTGGTCGATCGAGCCGAAGGAGCCTGTCGCGGCGGTCAAGTGCGGAAGTGCTGCTTGAGCGGTCGAGACTGCGGGAGCGGGCGGGAGCGTGCGGTCGACGGCGTGGAAGTGAAGGGCAGGGACAATGTGGACGAGGAGCTTGGTGCCCGCCTCGTGCGCCGCAACGAGCTGGAGGAGCGTCGACGAGAGGACCGGGTTCGACGTGTCGATGTGCGGGATGTGCGAGGTCGAGGCCGAGTGGTCGATGTGTCGTCCGAGAGCAGTCTTGGCAGTAAGAGTCGTGACGAGGTTGAGCGAGTGGAGCGTGAGGAAGGCGGCGATGAGGAGAACCTTGAGACGGGCGGTTGGGCTGCCCGACGTGGCCTTCGCGCCTGGCGCAGTTCCAGTCGCGAGCTTGATGAGCTTCTCACGAAGGGTAAGGGTGGGCGTGGGTGCCTCCTCGTCGTCATCCGAAGCCTGCGCGTCGGCGTCGCGGAATGCGTTGGGGTCGTCGAGCAGGCGGGAGAGGTCGGCGGACGAGTCGGTGCGGCGGAAGTGGCGGACGACCTTGATGCGGTGGATCTGCGCCGGATGATGCGTCAGTTGCGGGAAAGGAGAAGAGACAGGACCAGGGAACACACCTCGACCATGATCGTAAGCACGGCGACAAAGAAGCCAATGAGGCAGATCGCGTCCCAAACGAGGATGACGGCCGCAAGCTGGCAGAACTCGCGCAAGCCGGCCACACCGCTCATGGCGCCGAGAACGAGGACAGCAATCTCGATCGCATAGTCGCGGACGATGGGGACGCCCGTCTTCGAGACGGCCGAGAGGACGATGTCGCGTGCCGGGACGGGGGGCGAGAAGCGCAGGCCGAAGGCGTTCGTGGTAGGCGTGACGAGCTTGCCGTTACCCGACGGCGTCGAGGTACCGCGACTTGCTGCACCGGCGTAGGCGCCTCCGGGACCGATCGCGGGGTTCGAGAAGACGGCACGGGTAAGGACGAAGGGCTTCTCGAATCCGACGGTGATGACGAGGAAGGGGAGGGCTTCGCCGAGGAGGACGGGGTTGACCGAGATCTCGAGGTACCAGGCTGTGAGGAGGGCGAACATGAATGCGACGCAGGACGAGGCGAGCGAGAGGGTCGCGAGCCAGAAGCCGAGCGAGTTCGAATTGGGCCGGAGAGACCGAGAGAGGCGGCGCATGTTGAGGTACAGCGAGACGAAGGTCGAGTGCATCAGGACGTAGGCGATCAGCATGACGAAGATGTCGGCCGAGTCGGCTTTCTGCGAGCGTGCACGAGGAACAGTCAGTCAAGAGGTTCGAGGAGGAAAGGTTCGAGAAACGCACCTTGGCGAGACCCCAGAAGCGCAGAACGAATACCTTGGCGGCAAAGAGCACCCAGTGAACGCTCTCCATCTCGCGCTTGCGGTCCTCGCTGGGCTGGTCCGACCCCTCGACTACAAAGTCGTCCTGGCCGCGGTTGAAGAAGCTCGTGTAGCGCTTCCTGCCCTGCGACCTGCGCACCTTCTCGAGCGCGACGGTCTCAGTCTCGAGCGGGAGGGTCGAGAAGTTGGCAAAGAACTGAGTCGGGCCGACGAGCGACTCGAACGCAAACGACTTGACGGTGAGGTTGAGCGCGGGCTGAGTCTGGACTTTCCAGCACTGGCCGGCGACCTTGTAGCAGTCCTCGATTCCTTGCTCGGCGAGGAGCGAGTCGGCTTCGAGCAGCTCTTTGACCTCGTTCTTGCGCGCGACGGCCATCGTGTTCGGGACTTCGACAATCACCTGGCGGAGCCAGAGCTCGACGGTGTCGATGGGTGCGGGTTCAGACGGGGAAACAGAGGTCCACAGGCCGGTTGACGGCTCGAACGAGATGGATGGGTGGCGGTTGAGAGTGTTGGCGGAAGGGAAGGCATCGTCGTCGTAGAGAAGGAAGTCGGAGTGTCGGACGACCTGCGGGGCTCAGGCGCGTCAGTAACGTCGTTTCAGTACCTTCAACCCTCATTTTGCGTTGTCCCCTGCCCGCCTGACTCTAGCGATTCCTCCGACGAGCCAACGACAAGGGAACAAAGCGTCTCCCCCCAACTCCCGCTCGCGTGCGTGCAGAGGACACAGCAAGGCCCTTCTCCTATCGAGCCGTACCCCTAGCCCGCCCAGCCCGCCCCGTAGCGAGATCGCGCAAAGAACCCGCCTGCTCGAACGCATCGACCCCGTGAACGCGTTTCCCTCGCCCTCCCTCCTCGCCGGCTGATCGGTTCGCGTGCGACGGCGTTACTCACCTTGATGAGCTGGAAGTAGACGAGCGTCGCTGCGCAGAAGAGGGTGACAATGACCTCGATCGGGTAGGCCGTCCCCAACTTTGCGAGCCGGAGGATAGGCAGGCGGAGGGAGGAGAAGGACGATGGCGACGTGGCAAAGACCATCGCTGCGCTGGATGTGCGCTCTGTGCGAGCACGGGGGCGGTTGAGCGCGGGAGCTGTTGTGCTGAGGTCGAGGAGAAAGGGCGCGACGAGGCGACGACGGCGAAGGGCGGTTCGAGCGTCGATAGCTGAGGCGTTGTACAGCTGTTGAGGCTGTGCTGAGGCTGTCGTACGAGCGTACTCTGCCCTGCTTCCGCGCTGTCCAGCTGACCGCGCACTCACGAAGGAACGAGACGAGTGGGTCGATGCAAAGGAGAGAGATCGCTCGCTCGCAACAGGGCGACGCAGGACAGACTGTGTGCGTGTTCCAACATTCTCTACAAGTCCCGCTAAGATTAGGCCGCGCTCGCCGGGGCGGAGCCGCAGCTTCGCCTCCTCGTCACGACGACTCGGTCGACGCAGCAGAGGGCGCCGCCATTGCAAATCGGCGCCTTCGTTGGGCATGTCGCCGTCGTCGTCGCGTGCAGGAGAGCGTCGTGCGTGCCGTGAGCATCGGTTAGGGCGGCGCAAGTGTGAGGTGACGGCGGAAGGCGAAGAAAGGAGCGAGGGGGAGGAGGAGCAGGCGTTTGAGGTCTGTTCAGCAGCGCGGCGGATACGCCGAGCGGCTCGTCACCTTGCGCAGGAACTGCACACATTGAGTGAAAGCAAGTCAAGCCGGGACATGCGTGAGCAGCGAGGGAGAGAGGGGAGAAGTGTCCCTCGTTGAGGCGGCAGTCGTGGACCTCATCTCCCTGCGAGCTCTGGCAGCTGTACCGCTTCACTCAGACGCTCCTGAACGTCCCGCTTCGAGTCCACCCTGTCTGCATCCCTCAGGAAGAACAAGCGTCGAATGAGCCCCAGCTTCGAGGAGGAAGACACGGTCGGCGGATCCGGTCTGAACGGCAGGAGCAGCGCAGTCCAAGCATCCTCCATCCCGGCAGCAGTCCCCCGTAGCCGCAGTCCGTGAGCGAGTGCGAGCAGTCCTGGTGAGAGCGGTCGTCGACTTGCTGGTTCCGGCTCTGGCAACGGCGGGAAGAGAGCGACGGGAATCGCGCGCGCCAGTCCCAAGTGCACGAACCTAGGCCAAATGGCTGACGTGTCATTCCGCTACTTGCGCCAGATGCTAACTCGCGTCGTTCTCGCGCGGGTCAACGGCGGGCTCTGGCGACGAGCTGGCTGGGCTGGACGGTAGCTGCTGGTCTAGCATGCATGCCCAGCTTC